>NW_666884.1:0-3556 GCF_000006425.1 Cryptosporidium hominis TU502
GTAGTAAATGACTTTAATAATGTTTTAGATTTCTTTAAAAGTTGGTTTTCCTGCCAAATTGAGTACAGCTCTTTATAATCACATTCTTTTGCAGCTTCTTCATCTATTTCGAAGGATTGTTCTCGCCCTTCCTTCCATAACATTTTTATAGCAGATAAGAAACAATTCAAAATATATCTTTCAAGTTGTTCAATTTGTTCAGTTAATTTTTCCAATGATCTTTCCAACTTTTTAATTTGTTTCTTAATTCTACGACAACTTAACGAAATAGAAATTATTCTAGGCAATAAATCACATTTTCTTTTTTCATATTTTGTTTTAAGCAATTGAAGTATACACTTTTGTCTTTCAAATAAAAACATGCTATGTAAAAGAGTATTTACAGCTTTATATAAGATATTAAGCTTACAGTCTGGTATTTTAAATCGATCTATAAGTGATTCAGCCATACTATGTGAGATAATATCGACTTCTTCAGTATATACCATTTCTGATAAATCTAATTGTGGAGGATTTTCTATACCAATCTCCAGAACTTCTATTTGTTCATGAAAATTACCATTATATACTGCACTAAGCCTTACAAAGCTAATATCTTTGAAAGTAGCTGTTAAATCATTGAATTCAACTAATTGATCAAAAAAAGCAATCAATAAAAGAAATACTGATATATGCTTAAGCAAAATCTGGTTCATTGTATTTACCATTAAAAAAAAATTTTTTTTAATCTAAAAATTTTTGATCAGAATGATTTGGCGGGCATGCGCATTGTTGACTTTTAATCTTTTTGCATTTCAGAATTTAGTGGAAGCTTAGCGCTCGTATCAATTATTGACAGTATTTAGTGAAAATATGTGAAATATGAGTTGTTTTTTTTTTGCAATAAAGGACGAATGTTGCTATAATTTGAGGTCAAATCTCGTTCAAATACAAAAATTACACAAAATACATATTACAAAATTAACTATTTTTTTTTTTGAATGACAAGCTCTATTAAAGATTTAATATTTAGACTTGTTAAATGAGCTAAAGTTTTTTTTTGCTATAAACTTAAGCAATACATTTAAAGATATGCAGATTTTCATTTCAAGACTAATCAACCTTTGGAATCCAAATAATCTTTGAGAAACTTTTAATAATTTTATTATCTACTTTTTCTCTATTTATGAGTTGTTTATTGACCAAATTAACTTTTGATGTGCCTTTTATTACTGGATTCATGAAAAAATTCCTTTTTAGGTTCTCAGTCGTCATTCTATTAAGTCAATATTGGATTGGAACTCTATTTAATAATTAATTTAGTGCATCTAGTTTTATAGAGATCCAAAGAACTCTATATAATAAGTGGAAATTACAGATTCAACACTTTCACAGTTTTTTATCTTGAAATATCTTTGTGAGAAACTTATTAATCTGTAATTGATCAATAAATAAATTATGATTCATGAGAGTTCGATTATATTTAACTTTAAATATTTTCATAAATCAATTACTATTAGATACTTTTATTATTACAATTTATTTTTGCATTTCTTCATTTGATAAATATAAGATTGAACCAAGTTGGTTAGTGAGATTTTCATTGATTAGCTCAATATTTTACTGAAATCAGTAAATAATTTAGAGTTTTAATTACTGCTTAATTTTCCTATAAAAACAACAAAAGTATGTATTTAATGTTATAATTGAAATTTTAACTTTTCTAAGAAATAAGTTAGGATTACATATAATACCTAATGATAGTAAAGGATTTGAAACTCATCATTTTAATTGTTTAATATAGTTTGAATTATTCTAAATACTTAATTGAGTGCAAGAATTATCACTTCATTCCAAAACATGATTTAGGGTTTTTTTTTTTTCTAAGAAAAATATATATTTAATTTGTCATTTTCTTCTTTGATAATTTTGTTTAAAGAAAAATTAATATATGCAAGCTTCATTATAGTGTGGATAACTAAAATTAGCATTGGAGAAAATGGTGATTAAATCTGAGAAATTATTGGTTCTTTAATATATTAATGAGGGTAGCACTAATAAGATAGTGTGACAATGGAAGGTTAGAGTTGGAAAAAAAAAGTGGGCCATTTTAGAAAATTTTGTAATTGCTTACTAGGGGATTCTTTTTTACTAATTTCCGAGCATTGGCAAATAAAAAATATCCATATACACATTCTAACACACACGTAAGCGAGAACACATGCAAAGAATTTCAAAAATATAAGTTTTTGCTTTATCAAATAATCTCAGAAATTGATTTTATATCGTTGAGCTATTTTTCATTTGTGTTATTTTGTAGGTTAATTTTGTAAGTAATTTCCCTAATTTTTGTTTCAAGTTTAAATTTGTTCTTAATGTAAATAAGAAAATGATAAAGAAACGATTATGCTAATACTTATGTTCTAAGGATTCATATTGATTGGATATATGTAAATATTTGGTTCTGTTTCTTTCCAACAAAAATGACTGTTTTCTCTTGTTGACCCTAAAGTATCAGTCTTCCTGTGTAAGAAAGTCTTGGAGACTTTAGAACTGTGGATAGTATTGCATTTGTGCAAAGTGATGTGTTAGAGGATGATATCCAGAAAGTTATCGATAAATCTTTCGAAGTTCTTTGAGAGCTAAATAAGTGGAATTTCAGAATTGGCAAAAATGCGCTACAATATAGCGCCATGGATGCTTTACCAGAACAGAAATCTACAGATTGTGCACTATATGAAAATGGGCAAAGCTATATATTTACGTGAACAAAGCACACGAGAATTATTTTTTTTGGGAGAGTGCAAGTTTATATGGTGATTATAATGTTTTTTATTTGTTGTTTTCGTATTGTTTTGTTGTATTTTGTTGATTTTTTTTTGTTTCGTTTCTGAATAGTTATCATAACTATTAAGTGTAAGCATTCACTCCGAGAGAATATCAAGTGAATTCTTAAAGAGATTTTTGCATCAAATTTAGCGATAATGCATATCTTTGAAATATATATGCTAAGTTCGCAGGAAAAAAAATTAGAGTTGAGTTGGAAGATTTTTTCTTCTTTCCTATAACTGCGTATTGAAGAACAAAGATACTTTGAAATTATCAAAGTAAATTGTATCAGTACATTTTAAACTCTAAACATTTATACAAGTTATTTTGTGATTAATTATTTGGGTTGTTTGTGGGAGAAAAAAAAAAAAAAAAAATTTAAAGTACCTTTATTTAACCTTTGATTTATGTACTTAAATAGTTATGATGAACTCATAGCATATAGCGCATAAATTATGTTCTTAAATTATATCTGTAAGATTTTAATTTGGAATGCTATTTTAAACAAAAATAATGTTCGGCGCCAAAATGCCAAGTCAGAATATTCAAACATGCACTAATGGAATATAGGGCGGGAATGTGGGGTAAAACAAATAACCACAGGAAACAATATCAAGAAAATACTTAATATACAAGAAACGGAACTACGGGTAAATTTGCAGGTAGTCAATCATATGAATTCTCGATCGGAAAATGCGTTTCTAGTTACAGCTTTATTGTTTAGTTTACTAATAAATGTGTAATAAAA
>NW_666912.1:0-3834 GCF_000006425.1 Cryptosporidium hominis TU502
TGTTTCATTAAGCTGTCTAGACCATTTCATCCAGAAAATATCCAAATATGTAAGGTCTTCAATTTTAAAATCTATTTGCTCTGAAATGGATTCACTATTGTTTTCAAGATCTAACATGTAATTCTTGGAATTATTGTCGATATACATTTTATTTTGAGATTCCATGGTGGTATCCTTTACCGAGGTAAATTGAAATTCAGAATGAATTGTTCTAAGAAGGTCCTTAACTTTATGAACTGTTAAAGAGTGGATTTTTTTGTTAATATAGTCATCAATTAAAGGCTTAAGTAATTTACATGCAAATTTATTTCTATATTTAAGATCACTGCTCATATTTGACTCATTAGAAATTCCAAACATCAATAGCTTATGTATTGGCGATCCAAAAATCTCACCCATTAAAGGCAAGAAGATTGATTGGTAGTTTTCACATAAACTAATAAACCATTGAAAGAAGTATGAATCCATTTGGAAATTCTTTTCCTGCTTAAATAAAAGCAATATAGGAATAGTACCATCACTTAAGTTTTGTCCCCTAATAGTTTGAAATTGAAGAATTGGCACTTCTTCAAAAGTATGGTTTCCTTGTGGAGGAGCAATTAATCTGTTGAATATATTAGGATTTTCTGAATTTGATTGTTGATCACTAATTTCAGTTTCATTTTCAATAGAACTATCTTCCATATTGTTATCCACTGAATTCTCCATTCTAATGTCTTCAGAATTTAAATAGTCAGAAAACATATTAATTTCAGAATCATCTGAAAGGTCTTCTTCTTGCATATAGAAGTCCAAAACATTAAAGCTATCTTCTGATCTTTCTTCATTTCTTTTTTGTTCAACAATCTTTGATAATAACTTTGAATGAAATGGTAGGTATATCTCTTTTGTATTAGGAGCAGTACAATATAGCCTAGATAAGCAAACAACATGGCAAAGCACTCCATGAAAGAGTCCTTTCAAGTTAGATTTGAGTGCATTCCAATTAGAATTTACACTTGTATAAGTACTGTTTGTATCCGAAATAGTATGTTTTCTGCAAAATCCATCCCTGTTCCAGGCCTGCTCGTCCCCACAATCACAACAACCACCGTAGTCTGACTTATATATATAGTATTCATGATTTTCATGATTTCCGTTTTGGAAACAATCTACACAAATACATGACGAGGTTGAGGTTCCACAAGTGATACATCTATAAGCAATATGCTGGCCACTCCAAATCTGAGAGCATCTACTTAATGTCCCCATTTCTTTTGGAAGCCTTAATCTTGAGAAGAATGTGGAATCAAGCTCACAATTCTTAAAAACACTGGTAAAATCATCAAATTCAGGACTCATTAAGAGTTCTAGAATAGAAATAATAACAAAATCTAAGGTTTCATTAGTAGGGTTCAAGGAGTTACAACTTGCAGATGAATATATTTCTGAATCAAGTTTTAATGCTTTTGCTTGATTTACCCATTTTTGTTTACTTGATTTTGGCAGCTTAAATTCAATATTCTTGTTAGTTTCACATATAGCAGCATACCAATATACTTTTTCATCATCCAGAGAGTATGCAGTAGAGAATAATTCAATAGCTAAAAGTGTGGCCCAATCACTAGTGGGATTGTATTTATCATTAACTAACTCACAAATTAAAAAAATGATTTCTCCAAGCAATTCGCTTTGAAATTCATTTTCTTTATCATCAATAAATAATAAAATGTATTCATCATAAGATAAGTTCAAGTTAAAAGTAGAACCATTGTAAATATTTTTCGGTAACACTGGACCACATTTAATTAAGTGAGCCCTTAAACATAAAAGCCTAAATTTCAAAGCTTGAAGAGATGAATAGCATGCCTTATTGATTGAAAACCACTGTTTCATAATCGAATCTTTAAGCGCTATTTTAGGAACTTTAGTGAAATCAATAAAGTCATCATTTATCATTTGGCTACCATTTGTGTGCATTTCTGGAATTTTCATCATTAATTCATAAGCTCCTTCTTATCAAAATATCTCATTCTTATATAAAGCAAAAAAAAGAAAGCTTCCTATTATTATTACACACAATTTACACTAGTTTTAATCAACCCCACTAATTCCCGAATAACTTTTTATTTATTATATTTTTTTGATCGTGATGCTCGGCTTTTAAAGACATTTTGCGGTATTTAATTAGGTACCGAATAAATTTGAGGCGCCAAATGTTCGGCGGTCAGTGCACTTAGAGAGAAAATAAATGGTGAAAATATATATATTTAATGGTTAATAATTAAATATTAGCGGAATAATAAAATCAAGATTGGACGTGAAAGTTGATTGAAAAGAAAATAAAAAAAATTCTCTTATAAAATACAGAGAAAGTTTTGTATTAGAGGAAGGTGGAAAGACTTTTTCTTTTTTTTTTTTTAGTAGTAAAAGATAGCATTGATACTTATTTGGCCAAATATGCCTCAGAATGAATATATTGAATTACACAGAAAACGCCACGGATATAGGTTTGATCACTTTGAAAAGAAGAGAAAGTTTGAATCACGAAAAGTCCACAAAGATTCTCAACATGCTCAAAAACTCAGAGGTATAAAGGCTAAACTTTACAATAAGAAGAGATATGCTGAAAAGGCCACTTTGAGAAAGTTAGTTAAAGCTAACGAGGAGAAAGATGCAGTTGAAAAGGACCCAGAAAATGTACAGAAAGGTGCAGTTCCATCATACTTGTTGGACCGTGAGGGGGTTAATCGAACGAAGATTCTAAGTAATATGATAAAGCAGAAAAGAAAGGAAAAATCTGCAAAGTGGCAAGTACCTATTCCAAAAATTAAGGCTTTGAATGAAGATGAAATGTTCAAAATCTTAAGAACTGGTAAGAGACAGAAGAAATCATGGAAGAGAGTTGTCAATAAAGTTTGTTTTGTTGGAAATGACTTTACTAGAAAACCACCAAAGCTCGAGAGATACATTAGGCCAACTGGGCTAAGATTTAAAAAGGCTCATGTTACACATCCAGAACTTAAGACCACTTTTTACCTTGATATTGTTTCCATCAAGAAAAATCCACAAAGCCAACTATATACTACATTAGGTGTAATTACTAAAGGTACTATAATTGAGGTAAATGTTAGTGAACTAGGTCTTGTTACACAAACTGGTAAAGTTGTATGGGCAAAGTATGCTCAGGTGACTAATAATCCAGAAATTGATGGTTGCATTAATGCTGTTTTATTAGTTTAATTCAATACTATGTAACAAGGTTTATTATTAGATGGTAATATTAAGGTAAATTCGCAAAATATATGATTTAGTCATTTTAATTTATATTAATTCTCGGATTAATTTTTTTTTTAATTTTCATTTTTGACCGGTACCTTATTGATAAATTAAAAAAATACCGGCGAATTTAGCCCCACTAATAATCAGAAAATACTCCAAAAAAAAGACAATTTCTTTCTTTCAATCTAAATAGCTTGTACAATGAAATAAAATTCAAAAATAAATCTTTTTCGTCAGTCAAAGAACATGAAGCCTAACTTAGAATGTAAGCTTCTTTTAAAAACGAACACATACTTACCAGAAATACCTAATTACTGGCTGGACTCTACAAATTTTCCAACATTTGATAGTAATACGTACGAAATTAAATCCAAAGAGATTAGTGCCATAGATGCAGTTATTGATTCTACACAGATAGGTAACGGGCCCTTCACTTCTGCATGCTATAGTGAAGATGGAGAAATCTTGGCAGTGTCCAATCTAGAAGGGATTTATATATTAGGGTCTTATACTAGAACCTGTTTTGCAGCAATTCCATTTGGTTTACTGAAAAAAGAGCTTAAAATTGAAGAT
>NW_666920.1:0-3875 GCF_000006425.1 Cryptosporidium hominis TU502
AATGGAACTTGGGGATTTGATTATTCTATTAATGGTTTAATAAATTTATATACATTAAATAATGGAATAGAGGATGTATTGGTAATTTATTTCTTTAATAATAGAGTAGCTTTACAAGATTTAATAAATTCAAATTCTTGTTCTGGTCCTTATCCTGAGAATTCTCAAGTCAATGTTGGTGATTTAATCAAATGGTCAATAGGAATAGATTCTTTAATGAATTTATATTTAAATATATTAGATGATAATGTAACAGGAAAGAATTATACTGTTTGTTATATAAAGAATTTGAATCAATTTGGTGGTGGATTTAAATATTTATCTCCATTAGGTTATAAACCAAATTATTCAAGATTTATTCAAGAAATATCTCCAAAATTCCAAGATGGTGGTTATGAGTCAACATCTAAACCTGATAATGGTTATTATTTCCCAGAAAAAGATGTAAATACTGGACAATATAATCCTGATGATAAATATGGAGAAAATAGTTATCCATTTTTCCCACCAGGAGTTCAACCAGCTCCAATTGATGGTGATGAGAATAATACACCTCCAGGTTATCATTATAATACAACAACTGGTCAATTTGAGAAGAATGAAGATCATCCAAATCCTGATGAAATTAATCCATTCCAACCAAATCATATTGTTGATGGTATTTCAGAATGTGATCTTTACTTATTCTCAACTTGTAATGCAACATCTACTAAATTTATGCCAGATGGTACTATATTTAAACAAGGTTGGACATTATTTGTAATGATTAATACAGGAGTTCCAGATTATGATCCAAATAATGTAAATAATAATTATAATTATAGATATGAATTTATTAGTAGTACTAATAGTAATACTGGTGGTGGTACATTATCAGATAAATTAATATTATCATTGGAATATAATAATGAAACAGTTACATTTAGGAATGAAATAACAGGTGAGGAAGATGTTGTAGGTTCTCCACAATGTGGTCCATATTGTTCAACTTATCCAAAAGGTTATTTTGCTTTCTGGTTAACTTATGATTCAAAATATAATTACTTTATTATATCAGTCAATAGTAATAATGATTATTTAACATCAATTTCAGCTGATAATACTGATATGATTTTTAATAAGATTATTCCAAAAGGAAATAACGTTAATAATAGTTATAATATTTGGTATTTAAATAGTCAAAATAGGTTGCCTGTTTCAATAGCTACTACAACAACTACTACGACTACAACAACTACAACAACTACAACAACTACAACAACTACCACTACTACTACTACAACTACTACTACTACAACCACCACAACCACAACAACTACCACTACTACTACGACTACTACATCAACTACTACTACTACGACTACTACATCAACTACTACAACCACGACTACTACTACAACTACCACTACAACAACTACCACTACTACTACTACAACTACTACAACCACCACAACAACTACCACTACTACTACAACCACCACAACCACAACTACCACCACAACAACTACAACCACCACCACTACCACCACTACTACAACTACAACAACTACCACTACTACTACTACAACTACTACCACTACTACTACTACAACCACCACAACCACAACTACCACCACAACAACTACAACTACTACCACAACAACCACTACCACTACGACGACTACTACAACCACTACCACTACTACTACAACTACTACAACTACTACGACGACTACTACAACCACCACCACTACCACCACTACTACTACAACTACCACTACAACCACTACCACTACTACTACCACCACAACTACAACAACTACGACGACTACTACAACAACTACCACCACTACGACGACTACTACAACCACTACCACTACTACTACTACCACCACCACTACCACCACCACTACTACAACCAATCCTCCATGGGACCAAATAATTCAAGATAATTGTGAATTAGAACCAAATAATCAACCATGTAGAGGTTTTAATTCAACCATCCCATCAATAGTCAATCAAGGAAATCTCTTCTGGATTGATTCTAATATTGCTTATTATTCTCCTAAAAATTATAATATCCGAAAATTATACTTTACAGAAAATAATAATCCAATTTCAAATGATGGTTATTATTGGATGGGATATAACTTCATGAAAGATAATGATCCTGTATTTACTCTCTTATTCAATGAAACTTATCTAACTATTAAAGATTGGAAAGGAAAACAAGAATATTATTCACCTTATACTAATGAAAAACTTGCTTATAATAATATGAACTTTACTATAGGAATTGGATTAAGTAGATTAGGACTCTATTTAATGAATTCCAAATTACAAAGTTTAATACAAATTCAACCTCAATATGATTATTCATTTAATCATGTCAAACAATTATTATATGATAATCAAGTTATTACTAATTATTTATTACAAGATGGTTTCCTTTATCCAAATACTCTTTTATATGAAGGATATGAAAAATGTTCATTATATAATAATTGTCTATCAAATAAATTAGAATGTAATTCTCAAGTTCTAACAGGTATTTGTTCAACTTTATCTCCTGGATTAAATTTAGAATTTGAAACAGAAATTAAATCAACAAATCTTAATAATGGTACTTGGGGTGAAATATTTAAACAATCTGATTTATTAAATACTTATATTATTAGTTCCAATAATGAAGATCAATATATTATTTATATATATTCCAATAGAATTGCTATTCAAGATTTAAATAATTATATTAGTTGTTCTGGTCCATATCCTAATGGTAATTTAATTCATATTGGATCTAAACTTATTTGGAAAATTGGTTTTGATTCATATTATTCAATATATTTAAATGTATATGATCAAATAAATCATGAATATTATTCAATATGTCAACTTAAACCTGTTATTCATCATATTACAAGTCTAGATCTTATTAATGCTGTTATTACTAATAATAATAATAATAATAATAATAATAATAACAATAATAATAAAAATAATACAAGTAATACCTTTGGAATAGATTCTATTGATTATATTTATACAAGAGGATATAATCCATCAAATACTAAATTTATTCAATATATTAATAATTTCCCAAGAGGTGGTTATAAATCTTCATCATCTTCAAATTCAAATCCAAATCTAGTCACTTCTTATTATTATCCTTATTTTGATAAATCTATCAATGAATTTAATCCATTATATAATTATGGTAAAAATTATGCATTCTATCCACCTGGTATTAAACCTGCTCCTATTATTGGAAATTATCATACAACTCCTCCAAATTATCATTATAATACAACAACTGGTCAATTTGAGAAGAATGAAGATCATCCAAATCCTGATGAAATTAATCCATTCCAACCAAATCATATTGTTGATGGTATTTCAGAATGTGATCTTTATTTATTCTCAACTTGTAATGCAACTTCTGCAAAAATTATGCCAGAAGATACCATATTTAAACAAGATTGGACATTATTTGTAATAATTAGTACTGGTATTCCTGAATATGAAGATAATTCTAATAATATTGATCTTTATAATTATAAATATTACTTTATTAATTATGATAAAGATACTGGAAATGAGGAAATTATATTGANTTTGTTACTTAGGAATGAAACTGTTACTTTAAAGAATCATATTACTAATATAGAAAAAACTGTTGGTTCTCCACAGTGGGGTCCTTATTGTTCAACTTATCCAAAAGGTTACTTTGCTTTCTGGTTAACTTATGATGAAGATAATGATCTTTATGAAATCTCTATTAATTCCAATACAGAAATTTTACTTAAATTACCCAGCTTCAAACCAAAAATTCAATAAGATAATTTCTAGATCCAGCTGTTATACTAATACCAACACTAATCCAAATCCTAATAATT
>NW_666936.1:0-4134 GCF_000006425.1 Cryptosporidium hominis TU502
CTTGAATATAAACTTTAAATGAAGAAAATGACTGAGATTTCTTGGTCAAATTTTCTGAAGTAGCAAATATTGGATGCCTTTTTGCTGATGAAAATCTATTAAATCCTACTGCCAAAATAGAATTATTTTGTCCATCCATAGGAAAAGAAATAGAATTAATCTCACTACAAGTTGAAGTACCATCAGTTATTTTTACTAAATTAACTTTTTTAATCATAATATTTTTATTTTCGGCCTCAATAAAACAATATCGTAATAATGAATCATCGGTACCGTATACAAGACATAATCCAGTATTATTATTATTACGTGGTCTCCATATTAATGATTTAATTTCTGTAGATAATTCACTAACTTGATGGCATTTCCATAGAAATTCTGTATTTGACAAGTTAATATCCTCATTTTCAATATTAATGGTTTCATATAACCTTTCAATCTTTGAAATAGTTGCACATGGTAAGTATATTAAAGTAATAAATCCATTAGAACCACCAAGAGCAATCCAACATCCTCCACTTGAGCTTGACCTTTCTATGGCAATGTTTGTAAAAGAAAATACTGCAAGTTCAAAATTTTGTTCTTTAATTTCTTTCTCATCAAATTTATAGTACATTGGCCATGCTAGACCTGATATTTCATTCTTTCTAGAAATATATTGACCAACTCTTTTTCCAGTTTTTACTGATATAAAAGTAATACTAGAACCTGGATTAATTCCAGCTGCTATTATTAATTTTGAATTAATAAATTCTACACAAATAGAATCACCAGGATGGCCATTCATAAAGAATATGTCCGGCTTTATCACTGGAATTTCCTCAGTTAATTCATTAATATTACTCTTAATATTGGATTTATTATTATTTTCTTCTATACTCATTTCAACATCATTATTTGTATTATTACCTAATTGTTCAATATTCCAAATATATATCCATCCATAACATGTTAATCCCATCAATAAATTCTTACAAGGAGATAAAACAAGTTTTGAAATCCCACCATGGTTATTTTCTAATATATATTTAGGTTTATAATTCTTGTCTTTATTATCTTCATGATCTTTGTAACAATATACATTTACATTTGACTCTTCTCCTATTAAACCAACAAATGCATAAAGTTCTGTCAAAACTACAGATGAAATGGATGAATTACAATCAATATCTAAAGTCTTTGAAAAATTTTCCTGTATTCCATCCATATTAATTTATAATGATCAAATTATTCCTAATTTAAATTAATATTTATTTGGACTTTTGGCGGTAAAGTGCAAACCTTTTTATTTTACATTAATAAATATATTACGTGTTAGCCATAATATATTTGGTTTTAAAATATTTCAGATAAGTTATTTAAAATTATTGGATGTAATTTAATAAGACCAACTTATTAAAGTTAAGATTTTTTTTTTAGAAATAGTTAAATCATTTTATTTATATAATTAAAAATAGGACCCTTTTAAAAGGTTAAGTGTACTAATTTGCAAATAATGCAATATTATATAACTTTGAAGTTTTAATAAATATTTAATAACTAATGATTTTGTGTGCGCTTATTTTTTTTTTTCCTTATAATTATAATTGAGTATTCAATTTGTATATAACTTTTTTTTATATTAAGAAAAAAAAAACATAGTACTCAAAAGAAATTAATAAAGATTTAATATCAACAATTAAAATTTTTATCTTCTTCTATCTTCATTTCACATCACTTAATCTTTATTTTAAAATTATATTTATCAATTGAAATTTCAAATAAGAACAAAAAAAAAATTCCTCTAATTCATGCATTTATTATTATTTATTTATTCAATTCGTAAGTTGGAATTGGCGCCTATTTTTGAGACAATTTTTATTTAAAATAAAAATATTTTTTTTCTTCTTGAAAATAATAATATTATTGACCGGCATTAAAGCGGTACCGACGAGACAAATAATTATTTTTTTTTTGTTTAAATAAATAATCAATAAATTATATACTAAAGTAAATATAATATAATAATTAAAAGTCAACGTAAAATATACACGTGACAATAAGTAATATTTTGTTTCTTTTTTAAATTAAGGTGAATATTCTTCAAGGAAAAAAAAAACATCCACCGGAAAAAAAGGAGGAAACTTTTTTTTTAAAAAAAAAAATCAAAGTTGAATTTCAAGTTGATTAAAGGAATCAAATAACTAGTAAGAATGGTAAGTTTATTTTTACACCTGAATCTTAAATTTTCTTTATTCTGGATAACATTAACTCATCTTGTTTCTATTTAAATTATTAGCCTTTGATATTACAAAAACGTTTAGCAAAGGAGGTTTTAAAATGTGGAGCAAATAGAGTATGGTTGGACCCAACTGAAATGGACACAATCTCAACAGCAAATTCTCGTCAAAGTATCCGTAAATTATACAAGGATGGTTTGATCTTGAAGAAGGCTGTTGCTACTCATTCAAGAGCTAGAATTAGTAGAGTCCATGAGGCTAAGAGAAAAGGTCGTTCTATGGGTCTTGGTAAAAGAAGAGGTACAAAGGATGCTAGAAGACCAGAGAAGGTCTTATGGATGCGTCGTCAAAGAGTATTAAGACGTCTCTTGCGCAAATATCGTGAATCTGGTAAAATTAATAAGACTATGTACAAACAATTCTACTTAAAATCAAAGGGTAACCAATACAAGAATAAGAGAGTCTTGATTGAAGCTATTCACGTCGCTAAGGCAGAACATCTTAAGGAGAAGGCATTACAAGATCAGCTTGATGCTCGTAAGGCTAGAGCAGCCAATTTGAAACAAAAGCGTAAGGTTCTTCAATGAAATCCTTAATACTTCACCAGCAACCTCAAATTCAAAACATCATCCTCTTTTGCTTATTTCCGGTCTTTAATCTGGAATACCTTCCATTTAACATCATTCTTTATATATATATATATATATATATATATATATATATACATACGGAGGATGAAAAGTATCTTGTAATCGATTTACTCGAATGATTTAAGGTCTGTTCTATAGATTTGACTGTACTTATATAGTCTAAGAGGAAGGTGAAACTGAATAAGGTCTGTTGAAAGAAGTTGGAGGCATTCTACATAAAGGATAATAGATTCTATATTTTGTTATTTGGAGATTATGATTTTATCTATAATTTCTTTTTTTATCCCGAATTTATTCTTATTATTTCTATTTTTTTTCCTCCTTGTAATTTATATATTAAAATATTGTATAAGAAAATTAGCCGCTCAGTATAATATATATTATATTTACACGTAATAAATAGAATATAAATTATCTTATTTTACATAAAGTTTACATACAAAATATGCATTTAAAATAATGTATTATAAATGTATATGGAAATAAATCAAGAAAAAAAATAACAAAATTGATGGACTGAATGAAAAGATATATAATACCATGCAATATCGAGGTTAGAGAAGACCTCAAAGATGGGATTTCTTTAATTAGTAGAGAACTAGTGAATAAATTGACTAATAATGATTTTGATGATATTAAGAATGATAGAATTATTTTACTCGAGTTAAATTTGGAAAATTTGAAATTTCTCATTTTTTTTAAAATTAATAATGATATTAATCCTTGTAAAGAAGATATAGTGTATATTCATTCTGGGCTTAGTTGTATTAGCCATTTTAATAAGGGATATATTAAATATATAAAGAATGAGAATTGCTTCAATATTATAAATAGGACAATCATATCAGATATTGTGTTTTCTGGACCTCTTTTTTCACAATTAAGTACTCAATCAGATATATTTCTACTAAATTATAAGAATTTATTAGTGGAGGGTCTAAAAAGGCAATTCTATTACTACTTAAAATTTATTTCAACAGAATATAATTTAAAAGATATACTCAATAATTTAATCCTACCTTTTTTAATAAATGAAAAATACTACTTTTTTCAAATTCAATATATTAAAGAGAATAAACTAACTTCTGAAGAATTTCAAAATACCTACATGAAATTAATTTCAAACCTATTAATTATCCCAAATGTGAATCAATTAAACTCTAAATAATAACACAAATAACAATATATCAAAAAATTTAGAAATTGAAAGTTTTATGGTTAAAAATATTAATAATATTAAAAATATTATTAATAATGATAATAAT
>NW_666943.1:0-4298 GCF_000006425.1 Cryptosporidium hominis TU502
TGAGATTGTGACAGTATTGATTGATGATACAGTAAGCCATTTAAAGTTGACTTGTATTGAAGAATATCATTTATTTAATATGGTAGTAATACCAATAATACCATTTAAAGGAATAAATATTGATGAAAGAATTGAGATGGAATTTAGAAAAAGTGGGACATCACATTTAAATTTATTAACAAATGATTTAATAGAGAATGATTTGAGTCCAATAAGAGGAGTGAATTCTATTCATATTCCAGGAATTTTGAATGATGCTTTAAATCAAGTACCATTAAATGCTAATGCAACAGAATTATCAAGAGCAATAAGAAAGAAGATATCAGAAATTTCACCAGGAAGATTTCCAGAATCTCAATGTAATTATGATTTAATAAATACGAAAGCAATATATTTAACATTTTTATCATCATGTAAATTCTTTAATGATATAATAACATTATTTAATAATTTACCAGAATCACATCCATCGTATGCTGATATTCACTATTTGTTAAGTAATATTGATTCATGGGGATTTGATGAATCTCATAATACAAAGATGTGTTCAATAGTGAATGATAGAATTAATAGTTATATGGAATTATGTGATAAAACATCAAAAGCTGGTAAATTGAGAGAATCTAATAAAAATAATAAATCATTGATAACAAAAAGAATTTGTAGTATTGAGTGGAAGAATAGATTCTTTTTCGGGTTTGCTTTAAGAGAACATTATGGGCCAATTCCATTGAATGCTTTATCAAGTTCTTTACTACCAAGAAGGCGTACAATAATATTAAATATTGAAGCAGATCACATATTTAATTCAGTTCCATTGAGTATGTATGAGAATAGATTTTTTTATTGTACAATAAAAACAAATTTATTTTCATCAACATTTGAGACAATAAGAAAGATAACAATAGCTACAAGATCAACATTGAAATATGTGGGTAATATTTCAAGTAATAATTTGAATGAAATTGATAGGAGTGACTTAAGAAATGTTTTGGAAGTTGCTAGAAATTCAACAAAAGTTTTCCAATCTCATTTGAGTAATTTGTTTGAGAAATTGGATAATGGAGGGTCTACAAATAATAAGCTTCATTACAAGATTTATAAAGAATACACTAATTGTATCTTAATAGACTAGAAGAAATAATGAATAGAATTTAGAGTTTGAATTATTTTAAAAAGGAAGGTATGCATTGAATGAGAATATGGTTCGGGGATTTTTGTTTTTTGTTTTTTTTTTTGTTTTTTATAACAATTACAATTATAATGATTTGGGAGTAAATTTAGGCTTGGAGTTGGGTTTGAAAGTTATGCTCGGAATTTAGTATTGGAATTAAACTTAGAATTAAGCCTAGGAATTTAGGCCTGAGAGTTCTAAACTTGGAATTTAGGACTTGAATTTATGCTCTGAATTTAGTCATTGGAATTAGACCTGGATTTAGGGTGGGAACTCCTAGGCTTGAAAGTTAGGCCCGGATTTAGGTGGGAAATCCTAGGCTTGAAATTAGGCTTGGAAGTTAGGCCTGATAATCCTAAAGTTGGAATTAAACCTAAAAATCCTACATTTGAATCTATGAGAGGATTCTAAGTCTTAAACATCAATCCAAAATCCAAATTCAAATATTCCGTTTAACAAAAACTACTAAATATGTCATCAATTACATAAATACAAACAAGTTAATAAATCATATTTATAATAAAGAAATTAAATATTGGAAAATATATAGAAAATAATACAAAAAATTATTATTAAAAAAAAAAAAGAGAAAAAAAATATATAAATAAGTTATATATTATTTTCATAATCAAATTTGTGATCTTAAAGTATTCAAAACTTCCTTATACTTTGAATTGACTTTATTTCTCACAATCTTCATAGTTGGTGTTAATAATCCATTTGAAGTACTTAAAACCTCAGGAATTACTTTAAATTTATGTATTCTCTCAAAACCAAATAAATTTGAACTTAATTCAGCTTTATGAAAAGAATCATTCAATTCATCAAATAATTCATGAGATTCACATAATTCTTCCAAAGATAATGATAAAGTATTCATTCCCTTATCTTCCGACCATTTTCTTAATGCTTGCTCATTTGGAAATATTAAAGCTACTAAAAATCTGTCAGTTGATTGGCCATATACATATACATGTTGAATTAATGATGATGATGATAAATATATTCCTTCAATTCTTTCTGGTGAAATATATTCACCTTGAGACAATTTAAATAATGATTTCTTTCTATCAATAATCTTAAATGAGCCATCTTGTTGTCTTTCTGCTATATCACCAGTATCTAACCAACCATTACTATCAATCAATTCTTTACTATTGATTATATCCCTAAAGTAACCTTTACATACACTGTTACCTCTTATCTTTAATAATCCTCTTCTTGGTTCTTTTGTTGAATCATATCCCATTTCTAATACTGATGTTAATTTGACTTCTACATCACTAAATGGACCACCAACAGTACCTAAATGTGCATATGAATATCTTGTACCTAAAGTACCAATACATTCTGACATACCAAATCCTTCAATTAATTTACAACAAAAAATTGCTTGTATTTTATGATTTACTTCTAAACCTAATGGTGCTGCTCCACTTATTATAGCTTTCAATTTTCCACCTAATATCTGTCTTGTATTACTAAAAATAATTCTATCCCATAACCAATGTGTTGGATCTCCTTTTGTTTTAATAATACTTTCTTTTTGTTTCAATGCTTTATGAAATACTGTTCTTACTAAAAAGTTTGATTGACTAATTTTATCATTAACTGTTTGAATAATTCTCGTTAAGACTTGTGGTACACAAACTAATATTGTTGGTTTTAATTCTTGTGAATCACTCATTAATCTTGTTACACTACCACTAAATATACCAATTGGTATTCCCAAATAATAAGCATTCATTACAATTAATCTTTCAAATATATGTGCCATTGGAAGATAAGATAAATGTGCATCTTCATTATCTAATTTTATTTCATTCTCTGAAAACAAATGTTCATATGAACTTTTTACGCATGCTAAAAAACAACGATGTGTTAATATTGCTCCTTTTGGATATCCAGTAGTTCCTGATGTAAAATGTATCGAGCACATATCATCTGGTTTAATTTTTTTGGGTTTGTATATTTCTTTATCTTTCTTACTGACTTTTTCTTGTAAATTCTTGAATAAAATCAAATTAATATCTAAATTCTTAGCTCTCTGATTAATTTCTGTTGTTGGATGATCAAAGCATATTAAATTTTTTATTAATATTGAATCTCTTGTTGAATCAATTATAGATCTTTCAATGATTGATATAATCTTTTCTAAACTATCATTTGATATACATAGACTTTTTAATTGTGTTTGCACCAGTATAAATTTCAAATTATCTTCTCCCAAAGTATCATATAAAGGAGCTAAACAAATTCCAAATGCATTACATGCATGTTCTGTTAAATACCATTCTTCTCTATTTCTACTCAATATACCCATCATACTTATTTCTTTTTGATATTCATTATCTTCATATTTTCTTATTGGGCATAAATCCATCTTTAAAATATTAATACCAATATTTAAAGCCTCTTCTTTCGATTCTTCATAGCTTTTAAATATATATTCTCCATAAGTTCCATCTCTATTTAGTTTTCTTGTTCCAAGACATTTTTTATTCTTATATTTATTTACAGCATTTACAAATAGTTCCCATAAATTATTTGCATTTAAACCTTGTAAATTTGATAATTCACCTTTAGAATAGTTAGGATTTCTATATATTGGAGATGATTCAGGTTCTACTTGTCCATTTTCAAGCTCCACTGAGAAAAAATCTTTCCTGTCGATTTTCTCTTCCATTTTTTATCTTTTTTTTTCAGTCTTATTTTTGGATATATATTTATATTTATATATATATATAAATATGTTAAAATATAATTACATATATATAAATAAATATAAATTTCTGAAAAAAAATTTTACTTGTGATTAGATTCTTATCAAGTTTTCTTATTATTTTGACTATATTAAATATTATTCAATTTTTAACTCTATTCAAATACCATACGATTCCTTTTTTTTTTACAAACTATTAATTGACAGTATTAAGTCTTTAATACTTCTATTTGTCAAAATTGCGATTTATTTGGTTATATATATATATTTCTGTTTCCCCTCTATAATCGCTAATATTTTATATAATCCAATATTTTGACTATTTTAGAGTCTTGAAATGTTGATTTGGTTTGTTATTATTATTAATTCTTTTCCTTCAACTTTTATTATTTTCTTTTTTTG
>NW_666945.1:0-4323 GCF_000006425.1 Cryptosporidium hominis TU502
TTTTAGTGCTTGATAGCGATTTAATGCTTTGTTTTTGGTTTTGTACTGAAATACAAATTTTTCCTAACTTCCAAATATTTGGGACGCCTATATTTACCATTCTACTAACCAAAACATCTAAATGGTCTGTCCAGACGTTATGGCCTTCATTAATATCTGGATCTAATCGAGAAAACGAAGTTACAAATGCTAATAATAAGGACCTCTCATTTGAAAAATAGTTAATCCCCGATTTTTCCATTTTTTCTTCTGAGCCAATTGGAAAAGAAGAAGAACCGTACCTTCTAATTCCAGTCCATGTATGAATTTCCCCATTCCCTGGCATTCTCTTTTTTAGAATTTCAGAAGAGTTTATCTCGTCCCACTGGGCATCATCAATATTCATGTTCTTTATTGTTACCATTGAAATGCTGTATATTTCTGGATTGCCAGAGCCGTTAGAAGGTAATCTTGAACATACGTTTATGCAGGTAATGGATATTAATGGTGAGCTTGTTAGCGTCTTTTCTAAACTATTTTCTTCCAACCTTTGTATTTTGCTACAATCATCCATTCTACTATTGTTAGAGTTAACCAATGCCCACGGTCGAATGGATTTCCAGTTTGGAACGTGTACTTCAACCTTGCATTGAGATTTTCTACCCCCTCCTACTGGTACAATTTGATATGGTTTTGATATTACAAGCCAAGAAGGTCCTTTTATGTCTCTTTTAATGATAAAATTCTCTGTTAAGCTTGTATTTGTCCCAAATATTCGAGAAAATGTCTCTCCAGATAAGTTTGTAGGTAGCGAAGGATTCTTTGAAGAGTAGAGCAACTTTAAAAATGGTTGATTTGGACCATACTTTACATCTTTTTCTGAGAAACAAAAATTCCTAACTACTGGTTTTATCTGTATCTTTGGAATTCGATATTCCTTTCTGAGCTCTAGAATCTCTTTTGCAACATCCTGGGAAACTGAAATAGGATCTGGATGGTTAGGCACGCTTTCTCTTGGATATACATATAAGGATCTCCATGTTTCTTTAATTACAAGGCAACAGCTTTCAGTACTAAAATGAATTTTTTCATCCATGCCACTAAATGTCATGATCTTACCAAATAAATATAGTTCACCTGTTCCAGAATCCTCTGTAACCTCTATCAAATAAAAAATTAGACTCTCCTCTTCGTTAGTATATACTTGAGCACTAGTTCCAGAAGGTTTTCTATCAATATTAACTGTTTCATCTCCAAGCTTCATATATTTACATTCTTTACCTAGAATTTCTTGTTCGTCTGCATCTTTCTTCTGTTCCTCTAACAAATCAAGACTTTCAGGAGTATCACCAGGAATAAACTGCTCATCTTGACCAGGTGACGGATTTTGTGTCATAGATTCATTTTCATCTATGATAAAAGTGTTTTCGTATTGACCTGAATTTTTACTTGTATTTAAAGTATCAATCTGAATCCTTTCATCTAATCTCGTATTATCCTCCTTTACCTCCAAGATTTTAGGCTCATTTTTTTCGTTTTCTTGGGCATCCATATCTATATCTTCAAACAAGCTATCATCAAATACTTTAAGTGTAGATAAAATATCCATACTTTTTGATTTTGTTTCCTGTTTTTGCTTGATTCTTAGCCCATCCTTCTCAGCTAAATCGTCAGGAATAAATTGAAACTGCTTTAAAATTGAGCCTCCTTCATTTAAACCCTTTTTAATATGCTCTTTTCTCCTTTTTTTATCGTTCCTTTTTGCCATATTATTATCCGAAGGAAGTGGAATATAATTTTCCATCAAATCCCTCCCATCATCCTCATATCCAATTCCATTGTGGTCTACAACAAAATTTCCAGGCCTCATTTCTTTGATAATATTTTGGTACTCCTCCTCGTCAACTTCCTCAAGAATGTCATTATCCTTCAGTGTATAAGCATCGCTTGCCTTAATTTTTCCTTCTCTGATTTTTCTTATTTCTGAAAGTGCTCCTTGAGCACTTGTAAGGTTTCTATCCCTCATCATTAGAAGAAACCTTCAAAATATTTATTCCCAGCCTTTAAATTGCAAACTTTAGCAACAAAATTCCCCACAATAAAATTTTGAACTTATCCCATGTTATTACTAGCAAACTGGCGCCAAGTCCTTTTTTTTAAAAAAAATTATTTATTAAGACCATATCTAGAGCTTTGATATTGAGACTCACCAGTAAGACTTCTTTAGAATTATGCCCTATAAATATTTCTGTATTTATTTTGATTATTATTTGACTCTCCTCCACATACTGCTATTAACCAAGATTTTCTTGTGAATTGAATATGCCAAATGTTAAAGACTTTAAAATTACATTTTATTTGTACTGAGTTATTATTTTATCTCTTTTATCTAAAATTTATTTTTTTTCGGAAAATATTGATAAAAAGGCAGTTTGTGTGGCGCCAACAAAATGGTCAAATAATCATTTTTTACTCCAAAAAGTACCGTAAAATTCAACATTGGAGCGTTAATAAATACATTTATTAATGCAGATAAAAACATGATTAAAAGGTATTGGTATCTAACATCATGCTTTTTAATTTTTACCATTATCCTTTACCGTAATATTTCTTTCACGTTTAAAAAGCAAGAGTATGCTTTTATTCAAAATAAAGCTAAAAAAAATCAAAGAAACAAAAAAAATTCTTTTGTTAGAAACGATAGAAGGAAACATAGAATTAATGATAAAAGAAACATTTATAAAAATAATTCAAAATATTTCAATGATTCAAACGATGATTTAATTAAAATAATGTATTCAGAAAAAAAGTTCAAACAGGTGGAAGAAATGATTGATGATAAATCATTTGAAAAACCAATTGGATGTACTAGGGAATATAGATATTTAAGGCTATCTAATTCTTTGAAAGTATTTATGGTTTATGATAAGACAACAGAAATATCATTTGGTAGCATGAACTTAGATTTTGGATTTGCTTCTGATCCAGAAAATATTCCTGGCCTATCTAGATACCTTCTTTATACATTATTATTTGGATCATTAAAGAAAAAATTTACGAAGCAATTTGCTATGTTAATCAAGAAACATAAATGCAGTTATAAAGCAAGTATTAGTAGAGACAATTCAAGATTTGATTTTAATATCCTCTCAAATGAATTTGAAATTGCACTGAAAATTTTTGCAAATATGTTTATAAACCTGAATACAAATGATAACGTACATGAAGAAATTTTTGCTAAACTTGTAAATAACTTAGCTAATAATATAAATTTTGATAGTTNTAGACTTTCAGATATATTACAAGAGATTTCCTCACCAACTTAAACAGACCATAGTAGCTATGATTGAAATTTATTAGAATCCATGCAACCTCACCATCTGGATAAATTTAAATCAAGGGGGTATTACGGGAAATTTTTAATAAATTTTTACGGGGCTGGTAGAATGACTCTTACAATTTTATCAAATAAAACATTGGATGAGCAAACCTCAATTGTAAGAAAATACTTTAATAAGATTAGAAGAGGTGACTCTAATATTATCACAAGGTTAAGACTTCCGGAATCTGGAATAAAACATCCTCTTTATAATTCCATTGGGAAAATTTTAGTTTTTAATTCGCCGCAAAGATCTTATTTACTGAAATTGATATTCCCATTAAATAATATATCAAAGATAAAACTTAGTTCAAAACCGATGTTTTTCTTCTCAATGTATATTTCAAGTAAACGAAAAGGCAGTCTTTATTATTATTTTTATAAACATGAATTGGTTACTGAAATGAAGATTTACTTATCAAATTCAATATTCGGATATTACAGCTTAATAATAGATATTTATCTACAGAGCTTGGGAGAGCTTAGTATCATTCATATAATTCAAGGTATTTTTTCGGTATTTGAAATGATGAGGAACAACAAACCAAAATTAGAGTTATACAACCAAGCTAAAACTCTTAAAATGAAAAGGTTTAAACATAGTGCAAATAGTTTTATATATGATGAATGTAAGAATATACAAGACGCATTCAACATACTCAAATGCCCTCCAGAAAAAGTCCTCTCTGCACGTTCGATGTATACCGAATATAATTTAGAACTTCATTATAAAATTTTATCAAATTTAAAGCCCGGAAATATGCTTATAGTCACAACATTTAAAACGAATGAACCAGATTATTTTAATGAACCCCCTAACGAAAGTACGGTCAATAACACAAAAATAATTAATAAATCAAGTAACGACTCAATAATTAACCAAACAACAAAAGTGAATACAACTTTATGCGTATTTTGTCAGAAACAATACTTAATAAATCGTATTCACTCTTCTTACAAAAACA
>NW_666947.1:0-4342 GCF_000006425.1 Cryptosporidium hominis TU502
TTGTGGCCATTCCATCCCATTTGGTAAACATTTTTTTGATGATGATTGTAATGATAATGATGGTTTTCCTTTGGTATATAATTAAAATGACTATTAGTATAAGACCTTTCATCATCGGTTGTATCTATATATTTAGGAGTATATGTATTATAATAAGTGTTATAATATCTATAATTATGGTGGCTTTGATGGTGGTTGTGTTTATACTTATGACTCTGAGATTCTGCCACCTTTCTATTTAAATTTGACGTACCTTCATCTGTCAAAATTGCATTATATTTATAATCATGTTGATTTTCTGGTGAAACCCATGTATCTTGTTCATTAATATCAGAAGCAAAAATAATTGTTAAATTTATCAATAGGAGACCTATTGAGAGAACAAATTTTTTATTTAAAACTCCAAACATTGGGAACCGTAAAAAAAAAATCAACTATCTTCTTTGCTAGTCTCCAATTTGAAATTTTACTTAGTTTATTTCCGCATGTAGTTTTTTTGTTTTTTTAATACCGCAATGCATGTGGATGGCTTTTTTCTGTCAATTATAAATAATTACGTGTCAAAAACTACATGCACATTGCATACATGCAAATACTTTACGCAATTATAAAGGTACAAATCCCCATGTGGATAAAAGATTAAATTAAACTAGATCAAAATAAATAGAAAAAAAAATATACTTTAATTCGGAAATATCTAATTAAGAATAGTCAAACTAATAAAAAAAAATCAAATAAAGGTTAGCTATAAATGTTAAGTAGTATATAATAATAAACATCAAAATACGTGTTTACATGCGAATGAAATATGATTATGCTCAATTTCAACCTTTCTTGTAAATAGAAATACTGTTAAATACGATGATTCAATTAAAAATAATAATTAAGCAAACTTATAATTCTTTAATAATATCTGATATATACAATATTGATGTTGAGTGATATAATTAGTTGTTTAATTTCAGGAACTTTTTGGAAGACACCATTGATAAAAATTCAAAGCACCATCCCATTGAGCAGTGAGAATGATTCCAGGAGATCCCCCTAGATTCGAAACTAGTCTGATTTCTGATCTGGTATCAGGAGTGTGAAATTCAAGTACACTGTCAAATAGAGGAAGGGTGATACATCTAAGATGCCCATTATTTTGGCCCATCATTAAGATATGTTTAGCGTCTGCAGTAACAGTCCCATCCATGCAAAGCGCAGGAGAACCTAGAGATTTTCTAAAAGTTTCCTCACCTGTAGGTGAAATAACACGAATTACGCCTTGCAAACTACATAGAACAAGATGATTTTCATATTCGAGTACTGACATAATAGGTCCTCCATCAAATATAATTTCCCTAACTACTTGTAAAGTAATTAGATCCACAATCTGAACAATACCGCCTCCACAAACCCAAAGATGAGGAGATGCATCCTGAATTTGGCATTGAGGTTGTCCCATTGCGCCAGCTGAATTACCTTTATACGGAAAATATTTAAGACACTTTATATGCTCTTTAGCCTGAATCTGTGCAGAAATTATAAAAGTACCAGAAGCTTGATCAAATTTCCAAAATACTATCTTTCCGCCCCAACAAGCAGAAACGAGTATATTGTCAATTATTAAAAGTTGATGTATTTCTTGGTTATGCCCAACTAAATCTGTAAAATTCCCTGTAGGCTTGTGAAATGCTCTAATTGTGCCATTAATTAGTCCACAAAATAGTACATCCCCATAAATCAAGCAACTACAAACCTCTGCACTACAATTAATTGCTGAATCCATTTTTACTGAAAGCTGAGTTGCTCCACTAACATCATTCTGAAACTTGTTCTGATAGTTTCTTCTACGATGATTACTTCCCCTTTCAGGCTCGGTTGTCATAACATCCTTATCTGCAGGTCTAATTATCCATCTCTTCAATTGACCATCGCACCCCCCTGTGAAAAGTTCAAGCTCTCCTGTAGGTAAAGGAGAAGAAATTGCACACCTAATACCTCCAAAATGAGCCTTTTGTATTTGTGCAACTTGCCTTAAAATATGTGAGTAATTACAATTCTGGCCAAATTTACAATTGCCTTGTTGAACAAAATGTCGGCAAATCTCTGAGACTTTCGTATTGCTTCCTCCACTAGATGAGCCGCCATGTCCACCTTTGCCTCCCTTCCAACGGCCTCTCATTTCTTAATTAGGACTTTTAGCTTGTAAACACTAGTCAGGAAATACAAGGCTTAGGATCCAAATAGATCCCTATCTCTAAATTATAACCAATCTTCCAATCTACCTTAACGATTTAAGAAGATAAGTAACTTGTACACTAGAGCCAATACCAGATGAAACCCTCCCCAAAAGTTGTTTCTTTTCCATTCAAACCTACCTAAAATGTAAAAATCAAAATGACTATATTCCAAACAACAAAATGTTAACGAAACTCCTCTTAGTTTCGACCAAGAAAATTTTTTATTTTATTTATATTTTTCTAAAAAAACAAGGCATTATAAATACAGCCACCATACTGTCTCTAACGTACTTTTGGGCGGGCTATCCTATTTTAGCTTAATGCTAGATTACTACTTGTTTTCCAAGGTAAAATTTTCTACTATTATCAGATAGTGTAAAATATGGATAAGAATATGGATGGGAGTTAGAGCATCCGAAATTAATACTTGGAAGCTTTAACAGTCCGTTTGTTAGAGGAACTACCCTGAACTCTAGCTTAATTTTTGACCCAGGTTTAGCTTCTATATAACCATTTCTAGCTCCAATAAACCACCAGCATCCCTTATCTTCTGAATCTTCATCTCCAAAGTAGTTTAAGCAATATGAAAATGTTTCTTCTTTTTGAAATGTATAATTCAGGTAAATAACCAATGGAAACTCCGAGTCAACTTTTGAATACGAGGGGTGTTCAACATGGTCTAAACTTAATCCATCTAGGCTTGTTTCTAATAAATTGTCTGTGGAATGTGTGGATTTTCCCAATGAAATAAAATTGTACAAAGTTTCCATTGGAATTTGGAAAGGACCTGAAATAGATAACTTTGTTCTTTCTTCTTTTGGTAGGCTAATTGTTGATATTAAAATTTGAGGAGTAAACATCTTTTGAAGTTCAGTTTTCGGAACTATCCATATCAATTTTAGAGGTCTTGAATTAGATTCAATAATCAATGGATGAGAAAGAGTATATTCACGAATTGAATATAAATCTCCCAAATCTTGAAAATTTTCAATTGTTCTTGGTTTTAATTCTACGGGGGCCATGATTCCAAATAAATCTGAGCTTTCTAGATCTTTTGGAAGCATGGTAATTATCTTTTCTACCAAAACTCTCTTACAAGTTGCTTCAAAAAGTAATTCAAAGTAATAAAATGGTAAGCTATAATGATCTAGATTCGGAACTGGTTGAATATTTTTCAAATCTACTTGTGGTCCTACTTGGAAAACAAAATTATGTCTAGTACAAACTTCTTTCTCTTGACCTTTAATACTCGCAATTAAATTTAAACTAAAATTTACTTCAGTTGACGTTTTCATCGGAGACATATCAAACATTATTGGTGTTTGAATTATACACTCACTTGAAAAAGACGGAAGTTTAATCAATTTTTGATTTATTTCTGGTTTTAAAATAATTCTGGACTCCATACCATCTAGCTGTACTAATTCCACTTCATCAGTAAATACTTGTATTGATTCAGTTTCAGACTCTTGAAAACTCANAGTTACTTCCATATCAACATTGTATATTTGAAACCAATCCCTTTCTATTTCCACTGATATTCTATATAACTTCTTTTCTCCTGTATTTGTGCTCAACAAATTCCTTGAGACAGGTTTAGGAAGATTTGATTTCTGTATTATATCTCTAAACTGAATTTCCATACTTATCATTTCTGATAAATTTTTAATCCCAAAAGAATATAACGTGGTCCACTTTTTGAGAGGATTCCAAGCATTATCTCTATTACATTCTAATTCATCCTTACTTGTTTTAGTAATTATACCTGAATTTATAGGTTTTTTCCCAGATAAGATTCCTAAATTTGTTTCAAATATCTGAAATTCTGAAATAACTTTCGGTAATATATGAGGTGAAGGTAAAGTGCCCAAAGGAATTACCCAAAGGAAGTTAATTGGAATGCTGAAACTTGTTCTATCAGATAACCCAATAGAATCTATAAAGAAGCTAGATTCGCCTTCTTCACAAAAAATATCTAGTTCTATTTTGTTTAGCCCTGGCTCCAAAATAACTTTGCTTTTTGAAGATTCAGTAATCGTATTTTCAAGTAGTATCCACCTAGTGCCATTCACTCTCAACCAAACAGAGCCAAAATAAACAGGAGAAGAAAGTCC
>NW_666954.1:0-4445 GCF_000006425.1 Cryptosporidium hominis TU502
ATTGGAATACTTTCATGATTATGATTCAAACCAATAGTTGAAGAATTACTTTGAAAATCTATATATTCATCTTGTTCAATATCTAAATCTAAATCACTCTCTATATTAAAAATATGGTTATTTTTTGAGTGATTATTAATATTTTAAGATAAAGAATTTGAATCATCTAATCCATATCCATAAATTTGTTGTAAATAAAAATTATTTGTTGCAAAAATCAAACTTAAATCAAGTCCATCTTTTACATTTGAAATTAAATATATTAATATCTTTATTATAAAACACAAGTTATAATCATAGTAATTGACTTTTTCTATTAAATTTTTGTTTGAATAAATATTCCAAAGTTGAAGAAATTTCATTCTTAATTGTGAAATATTATTATTATTATTAATTTTACTTGGACAAAAATAATTGGCAATATTGTTCATATTATTATTATTATTATTACTACTATTACTTTCATCATTATTCTCAATCTCAATATTTTTATATTTTGACTTATCTCTATGAATAGACATTTTAATATAATGGTCACTAATTAGTTTACAACAGGAATTCAAATTCCTCATTTTAACTAAATCCGAGATTTCCAGGAATGAAAATAAGTTCATAATAATTTTGGTATTATTTAAAATAGAATGTTTTCTGCTCATTTTCTTTACTTTTTTTTATAATTTATTTAAACAGAAAAAAAAATAATTACTTTATATCTTTATTTTCAGTTTTTTTGTTATTCTTTTATTATTATTTTTTAATCCCAATTTAAAATTATCTTTTTTATTATTACTTCAATATATTACTTTTAAACTATAAATACTGACTTCTCTTCATTAGCAGAATTTTCTCTTCTTCCTAATTTGAATACTTTATTTTATCAATTGCAACATTTCTTGACATACTATTTTTCTTTTAACTATAATTTATATTTTTCTTAGATTTTTTAAATTTTTATACAGAGATACAGTACATATATATTTACACACAAAAATTGATATATTGACAATAACTTCGATTTTCGAATATACTAAGTAAACTAGAAATAAAAAAACACATTCAAAAACATACTAATTTGTTACAATAGATTTTTAATTTTCATACTTTAAAAAAATAAATAGAAAAAAAAAAATTCAAAATCATACTTACAATTAATTTAAATATATATATATATTCATATATATAATTTAAAAAACGAAATTGGCATTTTACTCTAAAATAATTACATTTTAGCCATTTACGTGTGCATGCAATCAATTACGTGTGTTGTGTGCATCTTATTATTATATAAGAAAAACTAACTAATCGCTGTATATATACTCAATAGGTCAGCAAAAGAAAAACAGGCAATTTGTAACTTCATAACTTCATCTTTTGTAACTAAGTCTTCAAAGCTGATATTTATATCCATATTTAGTAAATATTCTATTGGTATTGTGCAATTTAAAATATATAATGGATCATCCTTTAACTTAATTATTTCCAAACTTTCATCCAGGCGCCAGTTGACTGACTCCTCCTTATAAGGTGTTTTGGCGCCTGAATGATGATTATTATTATCGTAAAATGAAATAAAATTATAATTATAAAAAATTTGACTTAGTTTATTTTGAAATTCTTTAGACATTTGAAAATTATTTGTTTGGTGTTTCTTTTTAAAAGTGTCAGTAAATTCTAGTAATGAATTGATTGTAAGACTTTGATTTTCTGATGAGAAAATGAAATTCTCTAATATTTCAATATATTGCTGAATTTGATTTTTGAAATTTAAATTGTTATTTTCCATATTAATATTAGTAACTAAATGAGTATCCTTCTCTATCATTTTTCCACTATTATTATATATAAATGCCCATGGAAAAACTGAAGATTGAATAGATTCAATGGAAATTAAATTAACAGGAATTGACATTAAATGATTACTTTTTTGATGAACTTTATTCTCTTGTTTATATAAAATTAAATTATGAGATGATATTATTAATTTTTTTTGAGTATAATTATAATTTAAATAAAAGAATGGCCATAATTCATTAATATTATTATTGGAGTTGGGGGTTTTTAGTATTTTATTAATATCTAAATGTATTCTGCATAATACATTAATATTTTTATTCTTATTATTTTTAATATTTTGTAATTTATGTTGGTCCATTTCTAATAATGATATATTTGAAACAAAGTTTCTCCAATTAACATTATTATCATTACTATGATTAAATATATAATTCCAAAATAAAATATGTTCAACAATACTAGAAGAATAAGTTAAAAACTTTAATTGATTTTCTTGAATAACTCCATCCATAATTATAAGTAAATTCTTATTAAATATATCCAAAAGATCCCATCTTCCAATCTTTTTACTTATATATATTAAATTTAATGTTGCTGATATTAATAAATTTATAACATTAAAAATATTCACAAATAATCCATTAAAGTTAAATTTATTAATTACAAATGTGTCCAAAAATAGTGATAAAGTCATTTGAACTATTCCAATCCCAAAAAATAACCACATTGACTTTTTATAATTTTTATTACTTTCAGTATTCAAATCTTGCATAGTTTGAATATAACAATACAATAGTTCACTATAGATATATTCCATTATATCTTCTTCTATTTCTCTCTTTTCCAATTCTTCTATCTCACTACTTTCTTTTATTCCCTTGTGATTAATATCGTAGTTATAGACTTCTTCCTCCTCTTCTTCTTCCTTCTCCTCTTCCTCTTCCTTCTCCTCTTCCTCTTCCTCTTCCTCTTCCTCTTCCTCTTCCTCTTCCTCTTCCTCTTCCTCTTCCTCTTCCTCTTCCTCTTCCTCTTCCTCTTCCTCTTCCTCTTCCTCTTCCTCTTCCTCTTCCTCTTCCTCTTCCTCTTCCTCTTCCTCTTCCTCTTCCTCTTCCTCTTCCTCTTCCTCTTCCTCTTCCTCTTCCTCTTCCTCTTCCTCTTCCTCTTCTTCATACTCCAACTTTCTCCTTTCTTTTCTCATTTGATTAATTCTCTGTAAAAGTAATAAATAGTCATTCAAAATTGATTTGTTAAAACTGTTCATCTTTCTGGTGAATATGTAAATTAAAGTACCATTAATTAAGTAAAATATAAGAAAGTTAATAACTGCATTTACTGTTAATATTGGAAATAGTGCATTTTTAATACTATAAACTATTGGAATAATTATATTTGCCATTGAAATTAATATAATGTTTACTAAAATAGCAAAAACTAATATTAAATTTCTCTTTTCTGCAAATATTCCCAATTTCTCATAATTCATTATTGTTTGTTTCCAATTCCTATTAATAATTTTTCTATCTTCTTTTGCTCTTTCGAATAATTTCAATTCCTTCATTTCTTTAGATGTATTCCCATAGGAATTTGATGATAGTATCCTTACTAAACTAAAGTTCATGAAAACTAGTAGAAAATCTTCAGTTAGCCCCAAACTGTTATAATATCTTGTACTTGTATTAAAATATCCTTCTTTTCCTTCAACAAAATCTCTATCCTCTTCTGTTTCCTCCTTTTCTCCATCATCTTCTTCATCATCTCCTTCTTTTTCTTTCCCTTCCTCTTCCTTTTCCTCTTCTTCCTCTTCCTCCTCTTCCTTTTCTTCTTCTTCTTCTTCTTCCTCTTCCTCTTCCTCCTCCTCTTTCATTCTTCCTTTTCCTTTAATTTTTTCATCTTTAAAAACCCCATGAATATTCTCCACAATTTTTAGCTCCTGTACATTCAAACTGGCATTTACTTCATTCTGATCACTCTCACTAATTTCCTCAATCTCAATATTCGGAATATTAATAAAATGACTTTTATCTAAGCCTTCTCCTTTTTCTCTTTTTTTAGAATCTAAAGAAGATGTTATTGGAGCGTAAAACTCTTGTATCTTCATTCCCATATCGGTAATTTTCATATTATCATCTTTTTTAAATACTTCAAAACTAAATCCATAATCATATTTGTTTTCATCAACCATATCTATAATAAATTCTTTATTCTTTGGCAATTTATTCCTAACCTCGTTAAATTCTTCGTATATACTCTTATGGATATTTTCTTCTGATAGTAAATTATTTGAGATATTCCCTAACCTTTTATTCTCAATGCCCCTTACAGTATCTCTCAACTCCTGAATAGACAATTTGGGCACCTCTTCCATGTACCCTAACCACCCCTCTCCCCCCTTATATCTACCCCCCTTAATCCCCTCCATCACTCGAAAAATCTCTACCACCCCTCTCACCCACACCATACCCCATCATAAGCACAGACCACATCCGTTCATTCACTTCCCCCCGCTCCTCACCATCGTTGCTCTCCCTCTCTCGCTCCCTCCTCTTCCTCTTCCCCTTCCCCCCTCTCCCCTCACCCGTCCATAACCCCTCCGCCTCCCTCCTCTCGTCTCCTCACATCACTCTCCCTCCCGTCTGCCCACCTGTCCCCTC
>NW_666956.1:0-4482 GCF_000006425.1 Cryptosporidium hominis TU502
TAATTCGAGATCTAAAATAATAAACAAACAAATTAGTTTAAATAGTTGCGAAAAATCAAGTATTAGCAAGGTTAATTCAAAATGTTTAAACTCGAATTCTGTTATTTCCACAAAAATCAAATAATACAACTAAATATAATTCAAATTGTTTAACGAATAAAAACAATCCTACGAATGAATTAGGGAAATTTTCATTATTAGATAGATCAGATGACCAAAGTATTGTTCTATCAAATATTGGTTCTAATGCGAAAAATAAGGTAGATAGTGAAGATTTTAATATTAGAAAAAATAAGGACTCGGAAAATTTTAAGGTACCTTGGAGAAAAAAAAATACAATTAAGTGAAGAAAATGCACATAAAAATAATTTATTTAANTATAGAAAAGTCTTGCTATCAGTTAAATACTACAGAGAATCAAAATTTAGAAAAGGAAGTCAAAAATGACATCTATTTAAGATCGAATTTAATTAAAGTATTTAAAGATGATAATAATGAAGTTATTATTTCTGTTCCATGTAAATTAAATATGGATCTAGAGAGTTTATTTTACTACTTTTCAAATAACTCAATTTATCTAAAGTGTAAACAATTTGCAAGCATGCTTCATTTTAGTAAGCTTTATCATAAAAGCAAGCCTATTGATATTTTGGGTAGGATGTTTCCTTCAAGCCAAGAGGACTTACCAAGTGAGGAGAGACAAATAGAATATAATTTATTTCTCAAGCTCTTGCATCGTTTTTCTCAATTTAAATTCAGATCGATTGGGGCAACTGAAGATGAAAAATTGAATTTAGTGGTTTCTTTTTTACTTAGTTGTGATTACGCTGATATAATTTCGAATAAGTTGGTTAGGTCTGAAAGATCCATTCAAGTAAATGATCCAACAATGCAAAGAAAAGATAAAGATATACAAATAAAGGCTGAATTAAGGGATAGCTCTATCCAAATAGAACAAAGTTTAAATAACGTAGCAGTTGATGCAACCTTTTCTGTAGCAGATGCTAGTTGCTATTGTGACATAGAACAAGAGTTAAATTTAACTAACATCCAGAGAGAACTAGATGATCCTTCCAATGAAGAACATCAAAATCAAGTATTTGATTATTTAAATGTTTATAATATACAAGATCAGCTAAGACTTCAGGAGATTGTTGTAAAACCCGAGCTCGAAGAACTAAATCAGCAAGATTTAAAAAAAAGCGAGAAGAAAAACCTTCAAAAGAAAAAAATTCAGAAAATTTCAGACCCAGAATCAGAAATTTTAGTAGCGCTTACAAGCATTAATCAAGAGGATGATAAGAAATTATATAGGATATTTGTATATTACTCTGGGCCCAATAGCGAGAGACTTTCTTATCGTCAATTTTACAATTTAATGAATGATTCTGGTTTACTAGGAGGGAATTTCGAGGAATATATTACTCCAATTCAATTAGAAAGATGCTACTCTGCCGTCATTACTAATCCGAAAGGTTTGGACTATTGGGAATTTAAAGAAATATTGCTTTATTGCGGCGAAGCATCTTCTTGCGGAAATGATCCTATTTCTGCATTCCAAATCATAATAAGAAAATATATAATTCCGTTGATTTTGATGATATATCAACCTAACAATTTTGAAAAGTGTGAAGATGTAGTACTGGATCAATCTGTTTCTGGGGAATTTGAGAATGTAAAAAGTTTACAAACAATGATTAATAAGGCAATTTTACCTTGGTTCAGGCTCGGGAGCCGTCCAATATTAAGTGATGAAAGCGATGAATATTCTGAAACCTGCAGCTGTAGCTCATTTGATTCACATTTTGATAGTTTTGAGGACAAACAATCTTCAATATCTAGTTCACATATCTCTAGCTCCGCGACACAAGGAATTAATACACAAACACCGAAATAATGATTGTTTTCATTATAAACCTGGAGTGGGGTGAATGGAGGATTTAGGTTTATATGATATTTGTCAATTACGAGTTATAAACATTTCCAAAAAGNTTATAATCATTTCTAACTTCTGAAAAAAGTGTATTTGACCTGGCATGTGCGTGCATGCACCAAAATTTCGCATGTAATACTTTTAAAGTTGCATAACTTTCTATACGAAAAACCTTCAATAATTAATATTAATAACAAAGATAAGTCAGAAGAATAAAGATATGTCAGGTTTTAATATTGAAAAACTAATTAATTTAAACTCATTTAGCCAAGGTATTTCGGAAAATGAAACGTTGGCACTATCTTTACCCACAGGAAATACAGTCGACCTTGATTTTGAGAGTTATTGTTACTATTATAGTGATAATACATACAACAACGAAGATATTTCATCTATTTTAAACAAAAAAAACGAAATTAATGGAATCAATAATTGGGTTAACTTCAATAGTGTAGAGAACACCAAATATTTTGAAGAATGCATACCATCAAACATTAACACAAATATAAACAGAATGAATCATGTAAATGATGCTGAGTACACTTGCCATGATTATTTTAATAAAGATAATTTTCTGCCTTCATTAATTAATTCCAATTTTGTTACAAATTATTTCCACAACAGTGAAGTAAAAGTTAAAAGCAAAGTAAAATCGATTGTATTATTTTTAAGAGCAAATTTAGGGATTAATGTTGCAAAAAATTTCAAAGAAGAAGTAGAGGCGCTTGGAGCGTATGTTTTCATTGCAGATAATTGTAAGGAGTTGTTAGATGTTAACAATGAACTGGATGGTTGTAAAAGGTTGATTGTTACATCTGCAGATGTAGCTTTGAATGAGAGATTAGCTGAGGAAATATCAAAAAAAAAGTTGTCAAATTTTCTTGGGGTGGTACTTTATTGTGGTCCTCATGCTGAATATCATATTAAGTGGTGTTCTAAAGTTTCCTCCATAAAATTTCTTTCACAAAATTTAATAGAGGTTAGGCGTGCCATTTCTTGGTTGTTTTCTGAATCCTTATCAAATGCAAATGAAATGCCAAATATTGGACGAAGAGGAAAAAAAGTTGCTCTTCAAGACTTGAAAAGATCTTCACAAGGCAAAATAAACTCAGTTGCAAGTAGTTTTCCAAGTTTAGGGATGCAGACAATAGGAACCCAAAGCATTAATGAGGAAGATGGAAACATACATTCGACAGGAAGCTATTCACCATTCGGAATAAATAATGGCAATCCACATGATAATATTGCAAGCATGTTTAGAACACTAGCGCTTGAAACTAAAATTGCAACACAAGTGAATAACGGACAATTTTTCAGTATTGACAACTGAAATAATTTGATATAATAAATATAAGGTTTACCTTAGATTATTTATACAACTAATCAATATCTTAGTACACCTAAATTTCTATTTTGATGTTATAAATTTTATATCTAGTATTCATTCTGTAACTCGATTATCTCAAATATTTTGCCGCGGGATAATTTATTAATTATATAGAAAAATATCTATAAATGGATCTTTCCGAAATAACTTTTAGGAATTCTCTAGATGAAGATTTGAACATAGAATCTTGGATAGATACAACTGTTAATTTCAATAATGAAAGCCTATTAGAGGTATCTTTCCTTAATTCAAAAAAGGATAAAATTAAAGTTGATAAAAAAAACATTATTAGTAAAGCGATTGAAAGAAAGAAATTTAAAAAGAATAAGAAAGCTGTGAATAGGAAATTATCCGATAATCGTAAGAAGGATGATGATATTATAAGCAGTGGAAGGACGTCATTAATTTTAAGAAGTTTATAAATAATAATAAAGCAATTATATTTGATTCAACGTTAATTTAACAGATTTTGCAATGAGAACGTTCTATTATGTGATTAATGGCGGATATCATTTTCTTTTCATATATATGAATTTCACTTTTAAATAGCCTAAATAAAAGAGATTTCTGTATTTTTTTGTTTTCTGGAAGGGCTTTCCCATACATTTTATTTTTACGTACCTTGAAGTTTGAATTATAATTATTATTCTTTTTATTTAAAGGTTTGTTTAGCTTTTTAGAACAGGAAAACGGTAATTGATTACTCATATTTATCCTTATATAATGTTCCAATGCAGAAATTTGAGTACTTTGACATTTTTTTTTGTTATTATCTTGCAGAATCTCATTTGAATCTTGACTTTTAATCAAATGGTTCTTTGAACATACAGATCTAGGAAACTTCATTTTCCTACAAATTAACCATTTTTCGATCTCTTCAATTGATTCTGTAATGCTATTACCTTCATTATTATTAATATGTTTTAGTTTATGATAGTGCATTATTTCTTTTGGTGCAGAGTAGTTACAATTTTCTTCACTGCAAGTGACATGAAAATTTAAAATATGTTGTGCATGTTTTTCATTGTTGATAAATCCTTTTTCGCAAACATTACAGTAATTGTCAAGTTTTCTAATTTTTTGGTCTGTTGACTTGTTATTTTTTTTCATGTAGCAGATTAATTTGTCGTTTTGCGTAGCGTGTTTTTTTTATATAAAAATG
>NW_666959.1:0-4547 GCF_000006425.1 Cryptosporidium hominis TU502
TTTTGAAAAAATAACTCATTTCTTAAGCCTATTCAATACTTCATTTTATACAAAAAAAACAAGTAAAGTACTTTTATGAATTAAAAATTTAGTAATTAAGTTCAAAAATTTTTAATATTGAAGCAATTAAAAAGTTTAATTTAAATTGATACATTAATGAAAGCAATATTGTTATAAAATTTCTTGGCTAGTTTGTTACTACGGAAAACCATATTATTTTTGTTATTCAACATTTTGTAAACTTAAATATCATTTTATTTAACTTTAATTATTTTTAGTGATCTTATAAAATATAGGAATTTACATTGATACATAATCTGTGTATTTTCTTGGTTAAAAATACGTTTTTTTTTATTAAGTTAATATGAGTGCTGATTTTTACATTCTTTTAACTCAAAATTTTTATTAATTAGTTATTTTTCGTATTAGAGAAAATTTCTTTTTATCTCCAATGATTATTAAAGACTTTGGCGCCAAACGCATATATACTTTATTGTCATAGTTGACATTTTAAATGCAAACTAATTTCAAAAATATTTTTTGAGAAACTAACTCAAATGAAGTTAAAATTCATTTTTTTGTTTATTATTGCTTTAATTATTTCCTATTTGTTTTGCGATATTTATGCTGCAGAAGCTCCTGAGGAAAATTCTCCTAATAATTCTAATAATCCTTTAATTGAGTATTCACAAGATGTTGACGTCACAGAAGCAATATTAATCTTAGTAACTAATAGATTTGAAGCTAATTTTACTTCAGAGATTCTTTTAAAAGTTGTATGTATTTATATTCTCAATATGTTGAGATTTATTGCAATAATCAATCCTGAACTATCTAGTTCTCTTTTTAAGTTATTAGATTTGGTATTTGCAACACTGCATAATTATTCAATTGAAGATAAAAAAACTTTGTATATTACTCAAACTAAAGTTGGCCAACTTACATATTTGTGTTCTAAAGCTTCTGAATTGTCTATTTTTTCTGAGATCAATGGAAAAGATTCTAATTACGCTCAAATGATTGATGAATTATATAGTATTTCGTCAAAAATCATCTCAGTTTTAAGTAGGTTATTAAATTTACTTAAATTATTGGCTGTAGTTGAAGTTTCAGAATATATTCGACATTTGTTACATTCATTAATTGAACTAGGCGAAGATACTTTAACTGAATTTAAAAAGGCCATTGAAGCCTATGGTTCTATACCAAAAGAAATTCTTAATAAAAAAATTGAATTTTCAAAAGATATATCTAAATCAATATTTTTGTCCTTAAACTTTGATGACAAACCAGCAAATATGCGGAAATTAATGTCGGAAAATAAAATTAAATTTAGTGCTAGAAATGAAGAGTATAAAAAATATTTATCGACAGGAAATTCGAATTTAAAACCTGAAGATTTAGAAGAAGCTAAAATTGTTTATGAAAATATTTTTGATTCTGGAGGTTTATCTGTTGAACAAATTTTTTACTTTGAAACTTTAATTTTACAAGCAGCTTCAATTTTATTTATTATAGTAGCCAATACTTATAAGTTTTATGAAGAAAGAGTTTCACCTATCCAAGAAAAAATAAATTCATTTCTTAATACTGTGTATAGTCAAATAACATTGAGAGGAACTGAGTTGGATTTATCTGAGCAAACATGTTTGGAAATAAAGCAAAAAATTCGTGAACTTCTTAATATAGAGTTACTTACTAGTAATGATATTTTAGCATCATCTCATACAAAAACGAAATCTTCTAAAGAAATTGTTGATGTTTTAAAGAAAATGTATCTACAGCTAATAAAGACTCTTGCTTTGCTTCATAAAGAGAAAGAAAAAATGGCAAGTTGTAAATATTTGACATTTCTTTTAAATGAACTTTTGAAATTATTTCAGCTTTTTGGAAATTCCGTAAAGAACTTAATTAAAGACTTTGAGGAAACTAAAAGTGAATGGGAGGTAAAATCAATTTCTGATCTCAAAAAATCTCGAAAAGAAACTCTTTCTTATTTAAGATCCTCTTTAACAAAATATGCTGAATTAAGTAAGGAACAAACAAAAAAAAGAGAGGAAAGAGTCAAGAAGCTAAAGGAGAAGAATAAAAAAGAAGAAGAGAAAAAGAAACAAAAAGAGAAAGAAGAAGAGCAAAGGCTGCTTCAAGAAAAAAAGTTACGTCAAGAAGAACTTAAAAAGAAAAAAAAGGAAAAACCCAAAAAAACTAAAACTTTTCCGGAAGCCACTCTTCAAGAAGCAATAACTATTGAACAAAAGCAGGAAGTTACTGAAACATCAATTAAAGCACCTTCTAAAGTAAAGAAAAAGTCTGAAAAAAAGGAAGAAGCATTAAACAAATTGAGGTTAAAGGCTGAGATTTCTGAAAAATCTGAGAAGATTAGAGGTGTTATCAAATCAGAAAGAAAAAGTAATGTTTCTGAAAGAACCAGAAAAATGAATGAAAGAAAGGAGAAACAAAAAGCCTGTAAAGAAAGAGAAAGGAGGGAAAGAGAAGAGGAGGAAAGAAGAAGAAGAGATGCTCATTACCAAGTAAAAGTTTTAGAGAGTGAGGTTAAAGTATCAGTTTCCATGTTAAAAGAGCACTTTTCATCCGTAACTAATAAACAAAATGAAGAATTACAACTTTTAATTGGTACTGTTTTTGGAATTATGGGTGAAGATGAAGCTACTGGAGGTGACGAAGATTTTAATTTGACTGATCAAGAAGAAGAACTATCACAGCCATCACAACCATTACAACCATCACAACCATTACAGCCACCACAACCATCACAACCATCACAACCATCACAACCATCACAACCATCACAGCCATCACAACCATTACAGCCATTACAACCATCACAACATTCTCAAGATACACAACTCAGACCTCGCGCTAGAAGAAGAGCCGACGAATCTTTACAGGATGCTCCTACTCGTCCAACCATTGAACTTTTTGGGCAGGACCCAGTATTTGCAAGTTCAAGAGATGTAGGTAAAGATTTAACACTATTTGGTTTGTCTCACACTTTATCTGGTTTAAGTTTAGATGATATGAAAGATACGTCTGAAGATCAAGCTTCAGAACTTACTTCAAGCTATGACTTAATTTCAACATCTGAATCAAAGTCTGGGCAAAAATCAAAATCCAGGTCAAGGTCTAAGTCCAGAACAAGATCTAGGTCCAGAACAAGAACTAGGTCTAGATCAAGAGCTAGATCTAGATCAAGAACTAGGTCTAGATCAAGAACCAGGTCAAGTTCAAGAACTAAGTCTAGATCAAGATCCAGGTCAAGTTCAAGATCTAGGTCTGGGCACGGATCAGAACCATGGCTTGGAGGAACTCTACAAAACCAAGAAAATACCATGGAGGAAGTTATTAGTAAAATGTATGTTTCTTCCACACACGAAGAATTCCAATTATCTAGTTCTTCAGAACATTCTAGATTTAGTAAAATGTTCTCAAATACAGATTCAGTGGATCCTTTATCATCACAAGCGATGCTGATTTTCAATGTAAAAATGCCAAATTTCAAACATATTACTGAGTCCTCAACAGAAGAGGAAATAAAGAAAGCATTAGATGTTTGTGGAAGTGAGATTTCTCGCTTAAATTCTGAAGTGTCACCGAGTGTTAGTGGTCAAGATTTCTTATCCGTGAAATTTGTCCAGAAGTCTTTTATTAGTACCTTCATTAGGTTACTTTTACTTTTAAAATCAAAAAGTAATTCCACTAGTTAAGTTCAGCCCACTTATTCTGGTTCTTCTCAATTGGTACAGATTGATAACAATTTTTTCTATGGTTAAAATATTATTTGTGTGTTAATTAGTAATTGTTCACAGACAATACATTTTGAGTCTTATTTTGATGTTTAATTTACCATTTCTCAATTAATTTAGTATTGCCGTAGTTACTAGTTTGTTTTAATTTTTGCTAATTCACGAACTATTGTCTTTGACTGGATTTGATTTTTAAGGTTTTAGGTTTTAGGTTTAGGGGTTTAGGTTTAGGTTTTAGGTTTAGGTTTAGGTTTAGGTTTAGGGTTTAGGTTTAGGTTTAGGGGGTTTAGGTTTTAGGGGTTTAGGGTTTAGGTTTTAGGTTTAGGGGTTTAGGGTTTAGGTTTAGGTTTAGGTTTAGGGGGTTTAGGGTTTAGGGTTAGGTTTAGGGTTTAGGTTTAGGGGTTTAGGTTTAGGTTTAGGTTTAGGGTTTAGGTTTAGGGTTTAGGTTTAGGTTTAGGTTTAGGTTTAGGGGTTTTAGGTTTAGGGTTTAGGTTTAGGTTTAGGTTTAGGTTTTAGGTTTAGGTTTAGGTTTAGGTTTAGGGTTTAGGGTTTAGGGTTTTAGGGGTTTAGGTTTAGGTTTAGGTTTAGGTTTAGGTTTAGGTTTAGGTTTAGGTTTAGGTTTAGGTTTAGGTTTAGGGTTTAGGTTTAGGGGTTTAGGGTTTAGGTTTTAGGGTTTAGGTTTTAGGTTTAGGGTTTTAGTTTTTAGGTTTTTTAGGTTTAGGGTTTTTTTTTGGTTTAGGGGTTTTAGGTTTAGGTTTAGGTTTTAGGTTTTAGGGTTTTAGG
>NW_666960.1:0-4581 GCF_000006425.1 Cryptosporidium hominis TU502
CAATCCCAACAACTACTACAACAGAATATCCAAATATTCCAATCACTACCACAACGACTACAGTTGTAACAACTACATCCACAACTGGATATCCAACAACAACCACAACAGGAAGTCCAAACACTACCACATCTACAACTGGGAGTCCAACAACCACTTCTACAACTGGAAATCCAACAACTACCACAACTAAAGCTCCAAATGCAACAACAACTTCTACAACAGGACATCCAACAACCACTTCTACAACTGGAAACCCAACAACTACTACAACTAAAGCTCCAAATGTAACAACCACATCTACAACAGGATATCCAATGACCACCACCACAACTGGAAACCCAACAACTACTACAACTAAAGCTCCAAATGCAACAACAACTTCTACAACGGGACATCCAACAACCAGTTCTACAACTGGAAACCCAACAACTACTACAACTAAAGCTCCAAATGTAACAACCACATCTACAACAGGATATCCAACAACCACTTCTACAACAGGATATCCAACAGCCACATCTACAACAGTACATCCAACAACTACTTCTACAACAGGATATCCAACAACCACTTCTACAACGGGGCATCCAACAACCACTTCTACAACAGGATATCCAACGACCACATCTACAACTGGATACCCAACAACTACCACAACTACAACAGTTCCAGATATAACAACTACTACAACTGAGTATCCAAATACTACAACAACCACAAGCGAACCACCAAAATATGCAGTTTCGTTAGTAATGGATCTGTCTAAAGTACCAAATATTGATCAAATGAAAGAAATTAATTTGTCCGCAAATGTTATTTATAGAAATTTGGTCGAGAGTGGAATAAATACTGAAATTTTGTCAGTTCCAATTAATGAACCAAACAAAACCCAAGGACATACGAGCTTCATATCAACATTACAAGGCTCTGATAATAATATGAGGGTTGATAGATTGTTAAGTATGGTTGCACAGCAAGACTCAGAAAGAGTATTAAATGTTATTGCACAACAAAATGGTACTGATTCTCATTCAAATCAAAGAGGCTATCATAATAAGGTGCTATTAAAGAGAAGAAAGATAGTATATATCACTGCAGGTTTTAATGGTTGTACTTCTGTAAAGACATGCCCAGGAATCGTTAGCTTGAAAAAAGATATTGATATCTACTTCATTTCATTATCAAAAGATGCAAATATGTATCGTGAGATTGAATATATTTCATCAGAACCCGTCTTATTGCATTCTATTATGATGAATAAATCAGATTTAAGCAATGAAGCATCTCACATTTCTAAATGGATTAGAGATGAATATAGATTCAATAATCCAATGTTTTTGATACCAAAAAAAGTCAAGAAAAACTTTAAGAATGAAGTCTGTAGCAAATGTTCCAAAAATGCTGAATGTTACGTACATTCAATCTTTGAAACAACGCATGATTTAAGTAAATTTGAGTGCGTATGTTCAGAAGGTTATACAGGAGATGGATTCACATGTCATGATATAGATGAATGTAAAGTGGGTAATTATTGTGGTAAATCACAGTGTTGTATAAATACACTTGGAGGATTTGAATGTAAGGATTCTAAAGATGGAAAATGCTAATTCATTGATAAAAAATAATTTCAATTATTTGAAATTGAAGAAATCAATATATTGTAAATATATTACATATATATTTGTTTAATAAGTAATTACGATTTATTCTTTTTTAATTACAAACGTCTTCAATTGGTACTAACAATCATTTATTTATATCGATTTTCAAAAATTTTTCAAATAATCAAAATTGACCTTTAATTCGGAAAATATCAATTCTGGATTTCAATTAAATGTTACTATTTTAATTCCCTTAAAATGATTGCTTAACAATTAATTATCTTACTAAAATTTGAATAAGAGTTTGTTAATATAAATTGGAGCTTAAAATATTTTAAATTATTGTTTCATTTTATGGGTAACTACGGATTATAATTGTTTGAGGATAAGTATAAAAATCAAGTTTAATCAAGGAAAGGACTCATTGATCTAATTCATTCCATATTAATAAAAATAATGATCATATAACGGCACAAATATTCTATACAAAATGGCAAACATTTATGATTGTAATGATAATGTGTGGGAAATTTCAATGTTGGAATTCTTTATAATATTAATTCATATATTTTGGTAAGTTGATTATATACTCTTTTGTTTGACTACAGATACCATCAGAAATATAAGTTGAACTATTCACAATAATTTAATTAATAAATTATTTTAACAAATTCTTATACATGCAAAGTTTATTAATACAAACATTTTTGGCGGGAATTGATCTTAATATAAATTATTGAATAAATAGGTATTAAACAATATTGATAAATGTTGTCAGCGTCCGAGTATTTTGTGTCATATGAAGAGGAATTTTTGTCTGTTATACAAGGAATAGAACGTTTAGTGCTCAAATGTGTGAATATTGAAGATGGAGGAAGAGGGGAGAAATTTACACAGGATGAAATATCTATATTGGAACGTCGATTTCAGGATGCAAAGAAGTGCTTGGATCAGCTGAAAGATGAAGTAAGTTAAATTTAATGTTTATATTTCCAATTTTTAAGTTTGTTTAACTATTTTTTAAGGTTATGACGTTATCTAAGAATTCGATTGAATACCAATCGTATCAAAGATATCAGAGAGTATATGAAGACATATATAGGAAGTTTGACACATATAGAGAGGAAAGCATGGCTAGTAGTTACTATTTTAATAAAGAGTTGGATATGAGTACAAACATTAGTGGTAATGACGGCCAGAATTATTTAAAACCATCTACAAAAGAATATAATATGGGAGTTTCTACGGAAGATTTGATGAAAAGGAATGAAGATAATTTAAGAATATCTGCAAACCTAGCTCAGGAAACACAACATATAGGATTATATTCTTTGAATACTTTAACAGTTCAAAGGGATAACTTAACAAGAAGCAAATATGGTTTGAATAATATAGATTATAATATCATGGAGAGTCGTAAATTGGCAAGTACATTATACAAGCAGAAAGTAATTGAGAGACTGATGCTATATTTCATAATATTTGTACTATTGTTAGCAAATATATATGTATTTTTCAGAAGAATTTTCGGAAGAAAATAAAAATGAGAAAGTATAAAAGTATCTATTATGAAAATATTAAAGTATATAATCTTATCTTATATATATTCAAATTGATTAATATGATGAATTAAAAATAACTATATAGGATTTCGAGAGTAATAATCTTTTATATTTTTCTAAGAGAAGTCAGTGGTTTAAACTTGGAGACATTTTTTCTATTAATTTTTTGTTCAAGCATTGATATTTGTTTTTTATTAAGATTTTTATATTTATCATGTTGAATAGATATATTGATATCTTTTTGTTTAAGAAAGAATGGCTTCTTTCCTGATTCAATTTTAGCTTGTTCCTGCTTTCTATGTTGCGATATGGTTTGCTGTTTAAGGTAAAGATTTTTTCTATGATCTTTTTCAGAAACAAGTTTCTGATATTTAAGTTTGAGATTATCAATTTGGTCTTGAGTAAGATGATTTACATCAGAGTTTTTAAATTTTGATGATTTCTTAACTTTATTCCATGTTCCAAGTTCTTTAGACTTGGTCATAATTTTGTATAAATCTAATGTATTCTTGATTTGATTAAATTCTTTTTGTCTCATGTCATCTAAGAAGTCATATGATTTATGGAATAAGTCAGTGTTGAGCTTTCCACAAGAGTCATTAAATCTAGGATCATTGCCTTTTTTTGAACCTTCATGTTTATTTCTGATATAGTTTCTTTCATTTTCTAGTTTTTCTGGTAAAGTTTGTCTTCTAGATGATACTTCCATTGGAGAGTTCTTTGAAGTAATTCTTCCATATTTTTTGAGTTTTTGATCGATTTCATCATTTTTCTCAGATTCTTTGCATGATTTGTAGGATCCATTGGCATTTTTTTTTTCTGATTCAGCACTTTTTCTTTTTTCGAATGACTCAGCTATCTTTTCTTTTCTTATAATTTCCTCAAAAGGAATATCTTCAAAATCCATGGCTGTTGATTAATTACAAACCTTCTCAGCCTTGAAATATGTTACTTTGAATTTCCTCTAATTTTTCAACTTGTTTTTAGTTATCTTTCTGCATTCTTGCAATCTTAATTTATGGTTTGGCGCCAACTAATAAATTTAGCAAAATAATCAAATTAAACATGCGGTACACCGGTATAGGAAAAATAATATTAAAAAAAAATTAATTAGTATATATATAAGAAATTAGTAACTTGAACAAAAAATATTGCTAAATTAGCTCTTTGAGAGAGAAAGAATAATAGCAGATTGGGACTCAAGGTGTTGCTTTAGAGTGGGAAGAATCTGGTCATGCGAATCAACATCTAAAACAATTTTAAGAGACTCAATGATATTATGAACATTTGAAGAGTTCTCTTGGAAAGACTGGATCTGAGGCTNAGNATNNNNAGCTNNCTTTCCCTATTTATTCNNCCTNCATAAGCCCAATCCNCTCCGCATTCATTTNCCAGAGGGCCTCCCGCCATCCAGA
>NW_666965.1:0-4627 GCF_000006425.1 Cryptosporidium hominis TU502
GTTCGTTATTCCCACTATTAATAAACAATAATTTCTTGAAGAACGAAGGTAGCTGTTTCAACAGCATCGAATCTATTATCAATCATATCTTCAATTTGAAACTTGATTTCTTAAAAAAATTATTCCAAGAACCTGGGATTTTTACTTTTATTGTTCTGCCTTTGCCTCAATTTATTCACTCCAGACAAATGCACACTAATTCTGAGGCATCTTTACCAACGCCTTATTCTATTTTGCTGTTGCAATTAGCTAAAATAACTGGAGAAAACTATTTAAATATTCACAATTGTGCTATTAAAATTGAAGAAATATTACGAGAAAGGCTTGTAAAAGGAAGGTAATTTCTGGATTTCAATATGATTGATGCCACGCCTTTCCAAGCCCCTTACCTCTAAAAACCTGCTTGTTCATTGACTTTCCTAAAATTTGCTTAAGAACCTTACACTTACTCATAACTTTTTGTAAATCATGTTTCAGATGTATGTATGACTCACTAATTTTATTTATTGAATTACTTCTAATATTTAATGCTCCATTTGAAGTAGCCGTGCTTTCTAAGTAATCTAATATAGTTACAATTTCAATTATTGATAATTTTACTTTATGAGATGATGAACTTAATGTCCCTTCACAAAATGCATTTAAATCAAGAGCCCCAATTGCATTGGCATCAACCAAAAAATCTAAATATGAAACTGAAAAGTCAACGCTGTAAGGTGGGCCACAAAATTCCGACAACTTTATTGTAAAATCTCTAATTAAGGTTTTATCTAGATATTTAATCCCGACTTTACTCATATAGGCAAGTACTGCTCCGTATAATCCACCCCCAATCAGATAAACAAAAAAGTCAATGATCCAACGCCTTTTTTCAGACTTCGTTGAGGCCAAAGAGTTAATTGTACACACGCTAATTGAAGTTTGATCTTGTAAACCGTGTTCTAAACATAGTCTGAGAAGGTGGAAAACACAGATCCTTTTCTTTGGGTGCCATTGAGTAACATGCTTAATAATTACAACTATTGAAGAAGAAAGAGTAATTAGCGGACTACTTCCATTCATTCCTGAAAAAAGGAAAATTTCGATATACCTCAATACAGCGCTGGCCCCAATCGGTGTAGTAATCAAATGATCTAGGTATGCCCATTTTAGCTCATCTTTTATTAAATTATCATGAATTATATTGTAAATTCTAAATAACTCCTTCCTAGCTCTATTTTTAAATCGATCACATAAATCCCTAATATTTTGAAATTGCTCCTTCATTTTTTTCGCTTTATTTTTCGGTAATAATTGTAGTGACCCTAAAATCTTTTGAGTATGAACGTTTCGGTAAATACATGAATCAATTGTGCTCTTACATCCAATTGTAGAATCCGTTTGTTTTTTGGATTCTACTGGTATTGAACTTGCATTCCTAGTATTGGTAGCTGTGTTTTTTATTTTATTTGGAAGCCAATAGTGGTTTTTTTCTTTATTCATAGAACTATTCGATTCTGAAATAGAATCAATTGAATTTGATGACTCTGAAGAAATAAAATCTGAAAGTGTGTCAACATTGTATTTTATCCTCTCATCGCACTCAAATTCATCTTCAGAATTACTCCAGATATCTTGAATTGGATTATTAATATGAGAATCAACTTCTTTTGTAACAATATTCCACTCCTTTTGTTCTTCTAAAAATAAAAGCAATTCATATGGTGAATAGACAGATAATAATAGAAGTAAATCAATTGTTTTGCTTTGCTCTTCAGGAGTTAGCCAAATGGTTTGGTTTACAAGAATATCAATTAGTGTGTCTAATAATGCGCTTTCTCTCAACGCATCCATTGGTGGGCGTTCAGGACCTATTTTCAATCTTTGAATTTCATCTGAACCAGGGATATCGCCCATTCTACTTACAGATGGCATGTCAAAGATTGTTTCATTGTAAGAATTGATTTCACAATTCGAATTTTTTGTTTCATGTTTTTGTGAACCATAAGTATTATTTTCGGAATCGCTGGAACAATCGCTGATTTTCCTTTGAAAGGTTTCTGATAGATCAATAGATGGGTCCTGATTTTTATTCAAACAATTCGTCTGTAGAAAACTCTCTAAAGAGCAGTTTCTTGGAGAAATGTTCAATTCTAAGTCTCTAAGAGAAAATTGCAAAGATCCCAAAGATGCCCATTCTTTGGTGTTGGCAGAAATTTCATTTTGGGTGGAGTTAAATCTTTCATTTGAGTTTTTTTTAATAGATACATTTGAATATTTTTTTTCTGAATCTATTTCGTTGTCTTTGGTATTTTTAATTCTTTTTCTTTCATAAAGGAGCATTTGCAAAGATTCGAACCTATCAATTATTCCGCTTAGCATGTCATAAAGTGAAGAAATTTGATTTGGATTCATTGAAAATTTAATAGCTGACTCAAAACCTCCTAATCCACCGTTAGCTGATCCTTTTTCTTCCATTGTAGATATGTCCATCTTGAAAATCGTTTTACACAATTTGAATAATTCAGGAAAATTTGTCAAGTTTGTAAACAAAAGATTTAACTGAGCGACTCTTGGTTCTTTTAACGTGACTCTTACATAGTGATAAAGCATTTGGCTCAACCTTCGACATCCCGAATAATCGCCCCTCCAAACAATCATATAGTGTAGTAATGCTTGTGCATAAAAATATGCATTTTCTGATTGGCTTAATGTAGAGCAAATTTCTTGAATGATGTTAGAAGTATAATAATCGCTTGAATTATTTTTCCCATCAATAGAATACAAGGGGTTATTGATTGTTCCACTTAGTGGTAATAAATTTGTACCTTGTAGCGCTGCCTCTATTGTTTCATCAGTTAATAAAAAGTCTGCAAGCAATTCCGTTACATTTTTAGTAAATACACTAAAGTTACTTGTTGAAGAGAAGTTCATTTTTTTTGGCAAACAGTCGATATTTGGATTTGTCTTAGAGAAGTTATGTAAGTCTTGTAAGAAAGCCAATAGAAATTCCGACTTTCTATTCCTTGCGAACAGCTTTTGAATAGAATTTACAACCGCAGGATGTTTCATCAAACTCCAATAACAAGGAGGTGGTTGCCAACCGCCTTGCCCAAGTAGATCTCTATTGTTGTCCATATATTTCCTTAAAGTTTCTGTATTAAAATACCTTTCAATGAGCATTGCCATTGGTTCGACCATATTCTCTGAAAATAAGGTTTTGTTAGAATTACTTCCGGTTTTCTGTGTTTTTACTTTTTTTTTACTGTTAATTTTAGATTGGATTGGCGTAATATAATTAATACCTATAGTGTCACTATTGTTAAATGAATCTGATTTATAATCCAAAATATCTATCCATTCAGACAAAATCTGGCACATAGGTGCATAGCCTATGTAATTTTGCACTATTAAACTAAGACATTCAGCAATTAACTTCTGTATGTTAAAGGAAGAATCTTGTTGGCTGTCTTGAAAAGGACGTCCTTCAGACGATTTATTAATTTCTGAAAATGATTTAAATGAGATATATGTTTGAATACTTTCTATTATATCATCGTCCATAATAGAGTCTAGTGCACAAATATTCTTTTTTGCATTTTCATACTCTTCTTTTGATATGCCCTCCCCAATTAGTTTGAAATTTTCTGATATACTCATGTATTGTTCTTAAGAATTTCATTTCTCCAATTGAATTGTCTTAATTTCCATTAAAATAAAGTTCTCCCCTCCAACAAATAACCTCCCGGCAATAATGAAAAATTGTCAATATGAAATAAAATAGTTTTTGGTTAATTAATAATCAAATGTGGTATAAATGGAAATGGACTTGATCCCAACAAATATTAGTTTTAATCCATTTAGAATTGAATCTTTAATTGACGATCATACTGCGGTTTCATTATATAGAGGTATTTATGAATGTCTTGAATTAATCAAATGCGGAGAAACTCACAAATTAAGTTTTGAATTTTTATATAGAACATGTTATAGACTTACAATAAACAATTATGGTGGGATGCTCTATTGCGGTGTTTTGGATTTTATTGTAGAGATGTTGGACAAAGAAAGAAAAGACGAAACTTTAGATGAAATTGTAAATTTTTGGAAAACTTTTGAAGTAACAATGGATACTTTACATGATGTCTTAATGTATTTAGAGGAGGAATTTTATTATTTCAAATACGAAGGTTCCTATTAAAACTGCTGGTATGTCAATTTTTTTGAAGTATTATCTTCTTTCAAGCAATAGGATTGTAAATGTTATCAATTACGTACTTGAACAATTGAATTATATTAGAAAATCAAAAAAATTAGATATAAATTTTTCAAAAGAAATTAGATTTATTGTCGAACAAATATTGAGTCTTCCTTCAATTGAAATAAATATTAAGAGTTTACCAGAAGATATAGTTGATACAATCAGGCTTAATGAAGTCTGCTGTCAAAGTAAAATTATAGAAGATGACGAACTCATTTCATTAAAGTCAAAAATACCAGTAATTAATGGTGCTTACGATAATAAAATACTCATCTTTACGTATAAATTTAATCACAAAGCACCAGAATTTAACTGGAGAGATTTTGCTATTTTCAATCAATTCTTTATGCCATACTTTTTAGCTAAATCTAGGGAATATCATGAAAA
>NW_666994.1:0-5004 GCF_000006425.1 Cryptosporidium hominis TU502
TGTGCTTTGTTTGGCAGTTTTTGGATTGTTATTCAATAAATTGTAATAAGTCTAACAGATTAAAAATAAGATGCGAAATTGCCACATATTCTGCAGTAGTCGTTTTAAGAGAACTATTTAAAACAATCCAAGAAAACAAATGGAAATTAAGACAAAACACTTTTTGGACTTCAAATGAATCTTTTAATACTCTTATTAGGCTTCAACAGCTTCAATTTGAATTTGGGATATACATAAGGCCTAGCGACATAATGATAGACAAAATGGATCACGATAAGAATTGTTTAATAGGAAAAGAAATTCAAGACAAAATGACGTATTTAGAACCAATTCAAAACAAAAATACATTATCAAATCCATTTGGAAAGATTGAAGCTGATTTGTGTAATAAACAGATAATTGATGAAAGTTTTATTTCTGAATGGAGAAACGGTTATTTCCAATTATATAAAGAGTCTTGTTATAAAAAGCTATGCGAAATTTTCGATGAGTTTGCACAGCCATATTTTGAAAAAAAGATATCGGATGAGAAAAAAAAAGGTATCTTTACAAAATTGTTAAGGCTGGGAAGTTTGATTGGAGTTGATGAAAGCTATATTAGAAGGACTAATATACGGAATTCTTTAAGAGATGGTGGAAAATTATGTATTTTTCGAAGGTTAACACAAGAATTATTTAAGACCCCATCTTCAAAAAATGCAATTATAATAGTTGATGAAGTGCAAAATATTATTTTGAATTTACTTACGGTTGATTTAGTTGATAAAAAAAAAAATTATGCAGCAAAATTTGACAAAGAATCTCGTATTGATGGACTGGAGTTAATTTTTATATTTTCAAAGTTGCTTCAAGTAGTTGCGACTTGTATTCCTTATTGCCCCATTAAATTAATCAGTTTTGTACTGGCACTATCTTCGGATATTTTATGGGTACACGATTTTCTTTTATATGCTTCAGATTCGATTGATAATATTGAGAACCCAAATAATAAATTGATTAAAAATCATTTAGATAATCACCTTTTTTCTAAAATTATCATGAAATCACTCAAAAATTTACATTTTTTACCATTGGACTCTTACAAATCATATTATAAAGAGATTTGTACTCTTTATCCCTTTACTGATGCAAAGCAAATTGTAATGGCTTTTCTCTATACCAAAATAAGAATTTTCAAGGAGCTTTCAAAACAGATTTCAATTAAAAAAATGTACATATCTCCATTTTTAATTTATAATTTCTGGACTGATCCAACACTTTGGACAATTCAAACTAACGAAAACTATCCTATTGATGTTGGGAAATATATTCAAGAATTAAGAGAAAATGTTGATGTATTAGCAAAACAGCTCTATCAATCAGAATGCTTAACATTAGCAATGAGCATATATTTAAAGCATCCTCTTCTAATTTCTGATGTGAAATTAGCCTTGAATATTAACACCGAATTTTTCCGTAAAGTACTGAAGGGTAGAGATCCTATAGACGGCCAACTTTGTATGGCATTATCTTCTTCCCTGGAAAAAAAAGATTCATGGAATGTTTTTGTACAATCTTTAAACCCATCAAATATTCTTGATAACTATTATAGGACACAGAGGATGGCAAGAATTGGATGGGATTTAGGAATTTTGTTCAACCATTACAGCATGAGGAAGGAGATGGAAGATCTTCACAAACAATCTAAGTGGTGTAACAGCTTTAGGCAACTAAAAATTGAATTTGATCAGTCACTCTTTTTTCAGAAACAAGATCCTCAAAATAACAATCACGGATATAAGAAAAGTATTATTTGCAAGCTGATTCATAATAGTGATTTTGACTTAATTCTTTGTTTACAGTATGCAAAGGATTATAATATTAACGATGAATATATCCTATTTCTTTGGTCGAAACATATGATACTTTACAACTTTGATCCCAAATTCGAACTAATAATGCAAAATATTCTTTCATTTGTGACACCAGAACTTGGAAAGGAGATTTTTGAAAGCACTTTTGAATTAATTTCTTCTTTTGATTATGAAAGACTAAAGTTCGTATTAAATTGGTATAATAAAAATTGTATTAATACTATTGAACTTCCTAACTCTATGAATGATTATTTGAGAACAGAAGCAAACAATGAATATTCTACAAGTAGTAGCTCGAGTGAAATAAATAAAGGATTTTTTGAAAATCAAAACCATACAAATATTTCCACAATTTCTAAACTAGAAGTTCTCAAAATACTATCAACTTATAAAAGAGTTTGCCCTGCAGATAAGGATGAAAAACTATTCATTAAAAATGAAGCCGAGCGTATTAATGGAAATATTGAGTTGGATAAAAAAGTTAATTTTAAAGTGGAATCTCATAAATATAGAATTCCTTTCCATTATCTCATTAAACATCCGATAAATGCATTAAAATATGAAATAAATGACGAGACTATATATAAAATAAAGAAAATGTCAGAATACTTGGGCATAAAGAATATATCAATTGATATTCAATTTGTCTGGAATATTGTATTATGCAGAAAGTATAAATATCTATCAGAAAATAATTTATCAAAAACGGAATCAAATGAATTTCAGGAATACTGCTTTAAACTAGTGGAGAGTGACAAAATTTTATTGAGATATATTGAATCAATTGCTTCAATTGATTTAGAAGCTGGCATTGCAATAGTTTTACTTGTTGTCGACGAGCTTCCCCTTTCAAAAACGAAGATTAAATTAATAGAGTGGTGCGAAAGAAAATCAGGATCAATTGCAAGAGTCGAATTAAAGAAAGGGTATCCAATCATAAATATGGAATTCTTATTATATAACAGATTTAATGAAGTCATTATAAATATTGAAAACTACTTAAAATCAAAAAAGAGCTTAATTTCGTCAAAGCTTATTTTAAAAAAACATAAATTAGACATCATTTTTTCAAAACTTATAGAAGAGACAAATGATATTAGTATTTTCATCAGCTCTTTATACTACTATCTCACACCGCTTATTTCAGAAGGAATTTACTGGAAATTTAAGAACAAATTACAGGAATCAGTTTGTCAATCTTTTTGTATTGATCCTAAACCAGAACGAGGAATTTATAGTTTTAGTCGGAAAAATTCTATAGAAAAATCTCCTAGCTCTTCAAATTTTACGTTGAAAGAAAATTTTAATTTTTTTATTGATGAAATATCAAGCGTATATTCTTCTGATATAAGAAAAATCAGAGTGAGAATAATTAAGAATCTCTTAAGCAAGCCATTTGAAACGCCTTATGAAGCTTTAAAAAATAAATTCCCAACTACTATAAAAGATATTTTTAAAGATATTGAGAGTTCTGGAATAATTACAGGATTTGATCATTGGTACAAAATACAATTACTCAACTCAAAGGCTTATGACTGCACATATATTGATAGGATCTCATTCATTTGCGGAGGAATATCTTTGAACGATGCAATAATACTTTTGTTATCTATTTCGTTTAAAAACTCATCGAATTATAGCTATTCAACTAAGTGCAATGCTTTAAAAACTCTATTTCAAATTGCCTCTATCAAAAACATTCAAAAGAGATACCCAAAGTATGATGATCTGCAAGTTATATGGCTTCACAATTACTATATGATTTACTTTAATGAATTGCACATTCCACAAGATTTTAGCAAGTTTTATTTATCTGAAAAGGTTGGATTGGCCAGATCTCTCTGGAGGGAGTTTAATAATAGAAGGGATTCCTATAAATCGCTAAAGTCAAACCAGACACACCTTGACCAAATTGAAGATACAAAAGATGCTGAATTTCTTAAAGATGAAAATAGAAAAAGAAAGGTGAGATGTATAGTTGGTAAAGAGAATGAATATTCAAACGCTTTATATCTCAGCTCTAATACTCGATGTCAAAGTGTTGATAAAAAATTAAACCATATATTATATTTAATCACAAAACTTTGTTTAGATTTTGGAATCTACGATTCAAACCTATTTTCAAACACAATAAAAAATTTATATTTGCAGCTTTTTGACGAAAATGATGTAAAAATATTCAGCAATTTAATTTTTGCAACATATGTTAGCGGATATATATATAAAGTTAAAATTAATCAATCAATCATTGATGTATGGAATTTGTTAGTTTTAGATCCGTATTTTTACTCAAAAATACGGTTGAATACATTTCAAACCTAATTAATAAATATGCACAAAATGGAAAAGATAAAAAAGAATGCGTTTACAATAACAATTTGCTTTATAATTTACCAAATAAACGATTTATTATCCCAATTCTTTCTAAGATATTTAATACATGCCCAGTCATCCCCTTCATTGAAGTTTTTGAACTATTAAATGCAATAATTGAGCTAATCAACTCTATTCTAAATTTAAAAAAGTTAATTGAAAGCTTGAATTTTTTTTCTAAGGAAAATGATCGAAGATTGATAAATAATATTTTATCATTTTTTATAAATTTGATCAAGGATATTTCTGAAAATAATAAAATAAATAGTTTAGAGAAAAGATGTAAGCTCTCGTCGATTATGCGTGATAAGAACTTTGACATATATGAAGTCAATAGTATATTTGATGTTGTAATAATTGAATTGCTATTTTCATATGTGAATCCGGTAGATTTGCATTATGCATTATTTTCTATGAGCAGGGAAAAAATAATAAAAGTAATAATTGATAAAAAAGATAGCTTCAATATACTTCCTTACTTAATATATTCAACAAATTCAAATATATTGGTTTCAGCTCTTTCAAATGAATTAATTAAAACAAATAATTCAAAACTTTTTTTTGAAATTGGAGCTCAATTGGATGAATTAATTGATTTCAAGAAAAAATCTCAGGTAGAGGAAATATACTTAATAGAGTCAATCAAGGCTACACAAGTATATGAGTTTATCGTTAATAAATACAAAAATATATATAGTACAGAGTCAGTTAGAATAATTAGAAGATGCATCGAGTTCTATAAAATTGAAGCTATTATTCCATTAATCATTAAGTTTCT
>NW_667001.1:0-5077 GCF_000006425.1 Cryptosporidium hominis TU502
AATTTTCACTTTTATTTTGTTCTAATAAGAAATCCAAAGTCCAATTTAGAATATTTTCAAAATCAGTAAAGTGTTTTAAGAGGACATCATTTTGAATACATCTTATTATTAATCTCGTAATACATATTGTTCTACAGCTTGTAGATTTATAAGAATTATATATTATATCATGCAGATTTTGTGAATTCTGTGAGCTCTCAAGGTTATTTGGAATATTGAGATATTTAATAATTTGATCAATGAAAATTTCAATACTTTCTATTGGTGCAAGTTTGATTAGATATTTCATCCAAATTAAAATTCCAAGAGAATCAGGAGTTTCATCCATTCCTTTACTCAATAGAATACTGAATTTATTGTTGGCATTTTTCCAAAGTAAAATAAAATCAGTTCTACATGTAATCTTTGCAAATACAATAGAGGCTGCTTCATTTGTAATACAATATTTATTTTCTAAAATCTTTGGAATTACATTCTCAAGTATTCTAAGAAAGAGATGGCTTTCTTTTAACATATATTTAGAATCCAAAACTTCAAAAGAAAATGGTATTAATACCAAAGTTGACAGCCAGACATATAGAACGTATATGAAATGCCAGTTATCTTGATCATCTAGACTATTCAAATCCTCAAATTCTTCATTATAATTCAGATCCGTACTAGAATCCAAGACTAGATTTGAATTTGATTCATGATTGCATTCTAGATTTAATTGATACTTCTCTCTTAGGGAAATGTAATCTATCACAACCTCAAGAAAATTAACATTACTAGGAAAGTATAATGAAATAACTTTTGGTCCTCTGATTTTACAAAGATTGTAAATACAGTCAGAAAGTCGAAGAATATTTTTCTGGTGTCTTCTATCAATATTTAAATCTAAATCTTCTGTAATTCTTAATCTTTGTTGGGAGTTAGAATTAATATTCTCTTCCTGATGTTTATTTATAGATAAAACCGTGTTATGTAAAACAAGGCTATTATTTTCAAGAAACTCTGCAATACAGTTAGAAAGAGGATAACATATTTTTTCTAAGTATGTATCCAGGACATATGGTTGTTCCTGATACTTGTCAATTCTTCTTAAAAAGTTTTTTGTGATCTTTTTATATTCATTGCATTCGACTTCTTTGTAAAATACCAACTTTCCATGAATCAAATCAATTAGATTATTAATATCAGAAAGATAATCATTTTCATTAGAGTAGCTCAATATTTCTCTATTGACTTCATCCTCCTCACAAAATTTTGTCATTGCTTTAATTAATTAATTACTTTGCCAAATTATAAAAAGATCCAAAATTTTTTGGAGAGTTAATTTTGTCTGAAAAAGGAATTCAAAAGTATTAATGAAATTTACAATTAAGTTACATCACAAGTACTAAAAATAGTTGTTTAAACTCTTTTTTTCAAGTTCTAGAAAATACACAATTTGTTATATTTTTTGTGCAGGTTTGGCGCCTATTCAGGTAACTAAAGTTTTCTGTAATGAATATTTTGGAATAGAAGAAATAAAAAAAAAAAAAAAAAAACAAAAATTGGATGTTATGAATTAGTATTTAGAAAAAATAAATTATTTAAGGTTTGAATTAATACTTGAAAGTAGGGAAGTTTAAGAGGAAAACATTAATATTTAATTATTTGAGAAAAAATGGGTATTTTGGAGAGGATTGCAGATATAGAGGCCGAAATGGCCAGAACTCAGAAGAACAAGAAGACTGAGTACCATTTAGGACGTTTGAAGGCTCAGCTGGCGAAACTAAAAACAGAACTAATAGAAGCAGGAAGTGGAGGTAAAGGTAAAGGTGAAGGGTTTGATGTTGCTAAACAAGGCGATGCAAGAGTAATATTGATAGGGTTTCCATCTGTGGGTAAGTCAACATTAATGCATGAATTAACTGGAACAGAGACAGCAGTAGCAGCCTACGAATTTACGACTTTAACATGTGTTCCAGGTATTATGAAATACAATGAAGCTAAGATTCAACTTTTGGATCTACCAGGAATTATTGAAGGGGCTGCAACTGGACGAGGTAGAGGCCGCCAAGTAATAGCTGTAGCTCATTCAGCTGATTTAGTATTAATGGTAATAGACTCAACAAAGGATGATTCTCAAAGAAGAAAGCTAGAGTATGAGCTTGAAGCCATTGGAATTAGGTTAAATAAGAAACCTCCACAAATTGTTGTTAAACCTAAAAAAATTGGAGGAGTAACTTTTAATTCAACAGTGCCTTTAACTCATTTGGATAATAAGATGGTAGTTAGCATATTGAATGAGTATAAGATCTATAATGCTGATGTTTTAATTAAGGAAGATTGTACAGTTGATGAGTTTATTGATTGCATCGAAGGCAATAGAAGATATGTTCCTTGTTTGTATGTTCATAACAAAATAGACAATTTAAACTTAAGTGAGATTGATGAGTTAGCACGCCAACCAAATAGTGTTGTGATATCATCTCAAAAAAGATGGAATTTAGACACTTTAGTAGAGCAGATTTGGGGGAAACTAGGACTGGTTAGATTATACACTAAGAAAAAGGGAGAATTCCCAGATTTTTCAGAGCCATTAATCATGACTCCACAAAGAGGAGTGATAAACGTAGAAACTGCAGTGAAATTAATCCACAAGGACTTAATTAACGAATTCAAGCATGCACTAGTCTGGGGAACTAGTGTTAAACATAATCCACAATGTGTAGGATTGTCTCATAAACTTCAAGATGAGGATGTAATCCAACTAGTAAAAACAAGATGAAGTAGAAGAGATTAATACTTTTATATTTTAGATTATTATACTTATAAGATAAAGCAATAAAACTACTTTATTAATTGTTTGAATGACTTTCTCATTTTACATATAAATTGTCTGAATGTGATTGACTTTGAATTCAACAGCTCAATATTGGGTTTAAAATCACTAACTTGTGGGTTACAACCAATTCCTTCATAAAGCTGAGCTTTCTCATTATAAAATAAATCAAAAAAAAACTCTCTTTCTGGAAAGTTTTCGTCTATGCAGGTAAAAGTAAATCTATTATTGCCATTCACCTTTCCAATATTCAGACCCAAATTTTCACTATAGATTCTACAACTTTTTTCTCTCTCTAAAGATTGCTGCTTAGCCACCTTCAAATCTGCCTCGTAAACCAGTTTCTCTTGTTCAAATCGTTGTCTATCTTCCTGAAGTTGTTTCTCTAGTCTTTTCAACTTCTCCGAAAGGGCTATAGTATTAGTATTAAAGCATTTCTTGAATTCTTCCTTCTCGATCTCAACTACTTTCTTGATTTCTGATAATTCTCGAGTATCTTTGATTCGTTTTTCCAATCCATCAATACGAATACTAGAGTCCTTGATCATATTAATATCACGAGAAACCTGATCATTAAGCTTTTCTACTCCTAGTTCTAGCATCCCATTAATTCCACTAGTCCATTCTAAAAGCTTATTCTTCAGATCCTGAATTTCTTCACTAATTTCATTAGATATAATCGAATGTGCTTCCATGTGTTATAATTCGCAGTATATGTAATTTAATTCCAACCTCTTACTTAAACTACTTTCATTATACTCATAAGATTTGGCAATTTATTTGAATTCAATATAAATTAAATTCAAGTTCACCTTCTCTATTAGTAATTTTTGTCCGTTAAATTATAATTACTGTGGGGTTTTGGCGCCACATATTTGCATGTTTTTTTTTGCTTAACTAAATATTGACAGGAACATATGTGGCATCAGCAGTAGCTTTTCTATTACTGTCAAAATGCTTAAGGTTAGTTTGTCTAGAAGATCTAGTTCCAAATTGAACTGCTCTCTTCTTGAATTTTGAGGAAAATTGAACTCCTAATTTGTTGGCAATAAACCTTAGTAAAGGCTTGGTAACTTCAAATCTTGACCCACAGATATTTTCAAAACTCAATTTTCCGATTGAGTCAATCACAATTGGTTGTAAAAATACTGCAAATAGCGTCCTATTATTGAATAAAGCAAGTCTGCAGTCTCTTCCAAGGTTTCGGATCCACAATCTGTTAATATCAAAAAGCATTTCTTTTCTAATACCTTGTAAACCGTTATGTTTTTTAGCTGTAATGTGTCTACCATAACCTCCAAGGAATTCATCGGCTCCACTCCCTATAATTAGGAACTTAGATTTTGAACGATATAACAATTTGTTATCTAAAACAACGATCAATCCTTTGACATACTCTTTTTCTTGTGGAAACAAAACTCCATCAATATTTAATTCACTTAAATAGTAATTTTTGGGGTCAATAAACCTTTGGGTGGATGGGATCTTACTGAAATCTGCTGCCTTCATCTTATGAATTCTACATGCAGGAAAACTTTCGCCAATTGGCTTAATTAAATTTTGTTGAATTTTTCTACAACAAGATTTACAACATTTGTTTTGGCACTTTGAATGCTCTCTAAAAGAGCAGTATGGACATTTTCTTTGAAAATTTGAGTCTTTGGGATGTTCTGTAGATTCATTATTTTTAGTGGACTCAATAGTAGCTTCAGAAAATGGAGCTTTTTTTTCAAAAATCCCATTCCAAATGCTTGAATCCTCATTTTCGGAAATTATTTCTTGCCACCATTCTTCATTAAAACTTTCTTTATCAACTAAAGTCCCTTTTCCTCCTAATGCAAAGAACAAAGCACCTCCAATGTTAAAATCTAAATGAGTTTTACATGGAGCTATACATTTTAATATGTTTTTTTCTTCCTTTGTCAATACATCACCTGAATTATCTACACATATTAATCTGATTGAAACATTTCTATATTTTCTTAGGTAATTCTCAAATAATTCCAATATTTCATAGTAGCTTGCTAAGCCTGTTAATCTATCAGGTGCTTCACATGGTGCAAAGCTTGTATTGATTAATTCAATAATGAAAAACAAATTATCTTGACTGAATTGAATTTCAGAAAATTGATTATTTGAAAAAAATCTCTTAAAAATATTACTTCCTAAATGTTCCAAGTTTGAGAATAGCCATTCTAATAACAAATAAAGTAATACAGTAGAGTCCAATCCACCCGAAAAAAGCATGCCCATATATACAAAAAC
>NW_667005.1:0-5130 GCF_000006425.1 Cryptosporidium hominis TU502
GGAATACATACCTTTCAAATATACCAAAACGAACAAATTAAAGATAACTCAACAACTAAAAAAGAAACATCCTCTAATACTTCCCAAATAAACTTTCAAGATTTAAGCCTCTTAAATGATAAACTCGCCTCTTTATTATTTAATAAAGTTAGCTCCTCAAATAATGATTGCCAACAATCCTTTGAGAAAAATAACTATGGACTAACTCAAAGTGAAACCATTCAATTTAAAAGATCAATAATTAATTTAGTTAACCAAATGAACAAAGATTTCTCTCTCTAAATAAACTTTATATATTAACATTTATTTGCATGTATTTATGCATGCAATATATTCAAATTTTTAATCGTACTATTTTTCTGTGGATAATAGACCGGTATACTAAAAAACTATATATTATTGCCACGTAATATTACGTAATTCATAATAAACCAAACAAAAAAATTTCATATTAATAAGAAAGAGTATTTTAATAATATATTATCTAAATTTTTATTTAATTCATCAATGTATTTTACTTATTAAGGATTTAAACTAATACTAGAAGAGAGATAATATTAAATGAATGAATTAAAAAATGATAAATTGATTGCTCATTTTTAAATAGTATAAATTATAATATAACAATTTTATTCTTAGATAACAATAATCTAGAATGTGTCATAATTCAGTTTTAATTCTTATACCTTAGATAAATCAATTCTTCTTTTCTTCTTATTATCTACAGTATTTTCGCAAGTGCTTCCATTTATATCAACCGTATTAATAACTTTAACAGGTTCATTCTCAGGAAGTTGAGCTTTATTAAAAGAATTTTCCTTCTTTATCTCTTCTAATTTAGGAATAGCAGTAGCAGGTTTCTGATCCTCTTGGTTCACAGCCAATTTACGATTAATATCATCCAAAGTAAGTTGTAAATCTTCCAAGGTTAGTTTATAAGCTTCAATTTGTTGGGGATCTGTAGGTGCAGTCATTCCGTTCTTCCCTTCAAAGTGATTTCTAACTAAATTTAAAGCTCTCTCGAATAAATATTTTGAGTCTTTAATTTTGCCCGAAAATAAAGTACTTTGTGCCAAACATATTAATGAAGATTCAGTTGTATCTTCTGGTAACTTGAATGTTTCTAAGATAAATAGAGAATTTTTGTATTCTATTGATGCTTCGTAATACTTTTCAGCTAGCTGTAAAATGTCTCCTAGTCTTATAAAAACATACGATAAATCTGTGATATCTTTATCTGGAATTCTCGATCTTTCCTCAGAATCGCAACTACAAACCTCTCTCAAAAGCTCCTCAAACTTTCCATCGTTCAACTCATTTGATGAAAACAAGTTAGTTAAATATTCAGGAATTATTCCTTGGCAATATGTATCGTAATCTCCCCTCTTCTTCAAATATATCAACTTAATATAAGCTAGCTTTGCAGCTTCAAAGTTCTCCCATGCTACTTCCTCGTCTGTAGCTTCAGCTACACTGTTGTTTGCCATATTCATTACGGTTGACTCTATAAACGTTGGGTCTGAAGATGATGAAGATGATGACGAAGATGATGACGAAGATGATGATGAAGATGACGACGATGATGAAAATGAACTCATTGCATCCTGCTCATTTCTTTTTGAGAAAAAATTGGTTGAATTCTCCTCTTTCTCCAATAATACATCCGCATAAATCAAGTAGTATTCTGAAAGTCTTGGGTCTATCCCACTTTCTTCAGTTATATTCAAAAGATTCATCCTATTAGTCATGGCCCAATATAACTTTACAATGGCTTCATCAAACTTCTTCTCTTTTCTTAACTTTCTACCCTCCTCTAATAATAATTCCGGATCTAAACTTGCATTCAGTTCATCTTCATCCTCCTCGTAATACTCCTCATCCTCCAAATATTCTTCACACTCCGCTGTTTGATTCATATTAGCCTCTCTCTCACTGAAAGTCATCCCGACTTGGCCTTCATCCTTCTTTTCATGGATCTCCTCATTTGGTGCATCCTGACCATTAAACTTCAATTCCTCTGACATCTTCAACTATTTAGCACATACAACTAAAGTCGCCTGTTATACTATTATTTTCCTTTGAGCCCTCCTTATTATTAACCAATTTTATACTCCAATTTACTTATACTTGATTTAATAAAATATTACAAATCTGTGGCGCCAAATTATGCCCATTTTGCCCGCCCATTACGTTATAGGTAAATTAAAATATGAGAAAATTGACAAATTAATAGTCAAAATTTGAAATATTGGAGGGACAAAATAAAAAGAATAAGGGTGGAAAAGGTGGTGAATTTCTTAAAAAATTGAAGTTTTTTTGTCATGTAAATTAGCTTTTTTAAACTAAAATAGTCTAAAATTCTGAATCTAAATGGAGAATCACTTTATGCAGGTTGATCAACAAAATGATGAATTTGAAAAGTACTGCGAGTTTATTAGGGATAATATCATTGGAGAACTTTGTCCAATAAAGACTCCATTTGGTCTTAGAAATATGGTATATTCTGATTGGACTGCATCAGGAAGAAGTTTGAGATTTATTGAAGATTCATTGAAAGAAGATGTTGCTCCATATTATGGTAATACTCATAGTATTGCATCTAATAATGCAAGACAATGCACTTGGTTTATTTATGAAGCAAGAGAATCTGTAAGGCAGTTTATTGGAGGAAATCCTGAGGATGCTATCATATTCACTGGACAAGGTTCAACAGGAGCAGTTTCCAAGTTTCTTAAAATAATGGATGCATCTTACTGGATTAGCATTATTAAAAAGTTTAAAACAAGTTATATCAACCAGAATTTATTTAAAGATATTTCTGTAAATGTTATTCAGGATAGATGGAAGTCATTTAAATGTGTCAGTTGTGAAACACAGTATGATACTGAAGCTGCATTTAGAAGACATTTTAATAAAAATCACAGAGAAAAGGATTTTCAAAGTAAATCTGATTCTACACAGAATGAAGACAATATGGATCATTATAGAATCACTTTTATGGTTGATCCTTCATCTCATCATTCTTTATTCTTACCTTTTATTGAATATTCTAAGAGATATTCGCAAGGGTTTAAAGCCTTACATAATGATTTAAAGTACAAGTTATCATTTAGTTTAGTATATCTAAATTTAAACAAAAGAGGAGAAGTGGATATCCCTAACCTAAAGGATGAGCTCATCAAGTTAAAAAACAACAATATTTTAAATATTCCAATATTGTTAATTTCTGCTGGATCTAATATTTCAGGAAGGCTTAATGACTATACAAAAATATCAACAATTTCACATCAGTATGGAGGAATTACTATTGTAGACTTTGCTGCAACAGCTCCTCATACAAGACCAAACATGTCTCCACCTTTAAATCCTCAAGGATATGTAGATGTCGGTGTATTTTCTTCCCATAAACTTCTAGGAGGTCCATCTACTCCTGGAGTCTTAATTATTAAGAGAGAATTACTATTATCTGAGAAACCGTCTGATCCTGGAGGAAATAGTGTCTTTTTTGTATCCATGGATGACCACGAATATATACTAAATAAAGAAGAAAGAGAGGAATCAGGGACTTCAGATATTCTTGGAATTTCTCGTCTAGGAATGGTCATGAAACTGGATATGAAAGTTCCACAATATCTTAAACAATCGAAAGAAAGAGTGTTATTTGAAAGGGTAATTTTTGAATGGAGTCAATTTAATCAAAAAAATGGACCAAAAATTGATATTTTAGGATTTGAAGAATTAATAATTGAAAATCAAGAACTTAAGAATGGACAATATCTTACGAGCCTTCCAATAATTTCATTTCTAATTAAACCATTTAATTTTGAAAATGATCAAGTGAAATTAGACTTTGTTTCTGAAAATAACTCAAAGATAGTTACTATTTTAGATAATGAAGGAAATGACTTTTATCTCCACTATAACTTTGTATGCTCTTTATTGAATGATTTATTTGGCATACAGTCAAGAGGAGGTTGTTCTTGTGCTGGCCCTTATTCCCAAAGGCTACTGGGATTTGACAAAGAAAAAACTAGACAGCTTTATCAAGATCTAGTTGTAAGAGGTATAGAATCTGTTAGACCAGGATTCACTAGAATTTCATTACATTGGTCCGACAATTTGGAGACCGTGGATTATATAATAAAATCCGTTATTTGGATTGCAAAACATGGATGGAAATTCCTTCCTTTATATATTTTTGAAGAATCACTAGGAACTTGGAGGCATAGATCAGAATGGAAATCTCTAGATAAAATACATAGAAGATGGTTAGGAGATTCTATTGGAAAATTCTATTTTGATAAGTTTGACCAATTAGACTCTAAGAGTTCCTTAAATAATGAATCAAAATTATTGTCAAATAGAGAGCCAATCTTTGAAAGAAATTTTGAAATGGCTAATGAAATCGTGAGAAATTTAGAAGATATTATTGTAAACTCTAAAAGCTATTCAAACCAAGCTTATGAAAAAGAATCCAAACTCGATTCTGCATTTAAAGAAATCATATATCAAAATAACCAACATTTCAATAATTCAATAAACTCAAGTGATTTGTCCAATATCAATGACTTTGAACTCCTTTCTGAATCAAATCTAAGATGGTTCATTACACCAAAATACATTCAAAACATTATTTATTCATTACGTAAAAATAATAATAATAATATTTCTATACCGGATACACTGTCCACATTAAATTGCATGCATGCAAATTCTGAATCTTTTGAATTTGGCGGCAATACCAAGGAATCAACTATGCAGAAACAAAAGCAGGAAATAGAAGATTTCGAGAAGCAGAGTTGTAAGAAAAATAATGCATTAGAAAATGTGAGATTATTTCCAAAGCCGAATGACTTTGGAGTAATTAGAAAACAGGTTGGGCAAGCAATAAAGAAATTTGATATGATACGAGAAGGAGATAAAGTACTTGTTGCAGTATCTGGAGGAAAAGATTCCTTAACAATGCTTCACATTTTGTTATTTTTGCAAAAAGTAGCTCCAGTAAAATTTGAAGTATCTGCAGCAACTGTAGATCCTCAAACAACTGAAATGGATGCATCAAAATTAATACCTTATATGGAATCATTAGGAGTAAAATACCATTTTATTTCATACCCAATTGTAGATATT
>NW_667011.1:0-5190 GCF_000006425.1 Cryptosporidium hominis TU502
AATAATAACAACAATGATTTATCCAAAAATATTGAATCTCCTATTGATTCTGTATCTTGTTTAAATAATGTTAATTATATAACTGGTCAACAAGATGGTACTATACATATATGGTCACAATTTAAAAAGAAGCCTTTATTTACTAGTAATGATCTACATAAAGGAGGTATTTATTCTATTAAAAGTATTCCTTTTACTGATTTATTTTTCACTGGTAGTGATGATCAAGAAATTAAAGCTTGGAAATGGTCAAATCAAAATAATAATATCTCTCTTATAAATTCCATCAAAATCTCTGGATTTGTTAATGATATTTCTGTTTCTGACAAGCTTATTGTTGCTGCTATTGGACAAGAACATAGACTTGGTAGATGGAATTCTATTAAAGAGTCAAAAAATGGACTATTAGTTGTACCTATTTCCTACAATAATTAAAATTAAATTAAATTGAAAGAAAAAAAAAAAAAATAGTTTGATTATTTTCTTTTTATATCTTTAGTTTCCAATATTCTACTTATAATAATTATACTTTAATCAATTTGTTCAAATTAAGTCTTTAACTGGTTTTCTAATATAGCATTTTCTTCATTTAACAACTTATTATCAGATTCTAATTTGTCTAAATTTGATTTTAATTCTACAAAAGAAAAAATATTTAGTTATTAAATTTGTTTTTATATATTAAATTACTTATTTGTTTGTATATTATTTCTGTTGTATATTTCTAAAACCTACCTGATATTTCATTCTGTAATTTTAATATGCTTTCTATAATCTCCTCTTTAGACCTTGTTTCTTTTTTCACTTCCTTCTCTATCATTAATAATTATTTTCCTTGATATTTTCTTATTATATTATTTACTAATTATTTTACTTTTTAATTTATTATTTTATTTGTATTTATTTATTTCCAAATTTTTTTTCTCACGTAATTATTAATTGCTATAAAAATTATTTTAATTAAATTAAATGCATGAAATGCCCGCCTTTTCCTTTTACATGTATTAAAAATATTCTGAATAGAATGTGGATTATATCCAATGAATGATAAATATTAGGCGGTAGAAATTACCATTTTTCTTTTATGTGAATTATNGTGTCTGATTTGACTGGTTTAGAAATTGTGAATTTCTAGATTAGGAAATAAATTGTTAAAATATATTTATTTTAGAAAAATTGAATAAATTTAAAGCAAGATTTGCAATATGTATATTACGTATATATAAATATATTATTGAAAAGGGACTTTTGCATGCAAAATGATGTGGGATAATTATTGCTTATTAATACATCAATTATTGAAAAAAAATGTTTTTGATATAAAATAACAAAATAAATAATATTTAGACTAAAGAAAAAAAATAAAAGAATGCTTGGTTTAAAGACTTTCCCTACACGAAACAAGAACCTAATCTTTACAGGAATTGGATCCATTAATAAAAGTATTATTATTTTTTCCTGGTTTGATAGAATCTCAAGTTCACTTAAGGATAAGGTAAGTTTAGTAATATATTGAATTATATTATTCAAAAATAAAAGGAGGAAAAAAAGAGAAGAAAACATAAATAATTAATTTTATGTTTGGTATATTTGGGACTAGGGAAAAGGATGAAAAACATTATTTAAAATAAAGATTAACGAGATTTTTATAGATGAATTAAATAAAAATAATAATATTCAGATATTAAATCCAAGAATTGAAAGGAATATAAAATTTGAAGAAATAGAGTGGAAACTTTATATATGGATACCTCCTTTAGATAAGGGAAAAATTGCATATTCAGTATGCTGTAAGAATGAGAAATATCCAGAAAGGTTAATTTACTCATATTTAAGAGAATTAAACAAATCTACTTTGAGAATTGAAAGAATAAGTGAAAATATGCCAAATAAAATAAACGAGCTGAATGGGATTAAAAACTTTAAAGAAGATATTAAAAGTCTTGTTTCACAATATGATGACTTTGAGAACTTTGACAAGATTGTTCAGTTAGAAGATTCAGCAAAAGAAATTGCGGGTACAATACAAAATAACATCCAAATTCTGTTAAACAACAGAGTAAGTTAAATATTCTTTCTTTTTATTATAACTTAAAAATTGTGTAATATTTTAAAGGGAATTCTTCAAGCATTAGATGGACAAGCTGAAGTTCTTGAAGACGAGACAGAATCATTCCTACAAGATTCTATCAAAGTTAAGAATAGGTTTTGGTGGAAAAATATTAAATATACACTTATCCTTGGTTGCTTGGTTTCATTAATTTTTATTATAGCTTTTGCTAACTTATTTAACACTATATTCGGAAATGGAATAAATCTTTTGAACTTATTAAAAAGCAATTCAATTGCGAGTAAAAGCTATAGTGCCAGCAATAACAATAATAATAACATTGTTCTTGCCTTATAATATTTCAAAAAATAGGAACATAAATTCTTATGAGAAGCTTGATGGGAAGTTGTATTGGAGCATTTGATTCTTAGTTTCATCTTCCGACATATTTTCCTCTTCTGATACCCTATCTTTATCCTTTACCTTATTTCCTCCTTTTATTCCTTGTCTGTAAACTCCATTTTTACTTTCGTTTTTATTATGTTTACTAAATATTCCTAATCCATGATCATAATCATGAATTAACTCAGAAAGTCGCCTTTTTACAGACTCAAGTGATTTCTTCTCTACATATAAGGAAGTTCCCATCTTCTGATTATGACTTTGACTATTTAAATGACGTATCCAGGAGTGGGAATCGTTAAAACCTAGATTACAAACTTCACACCAATATCCTGAAATATTTTTTCTTATATCATCACCAGATGTATGACTCTTCGATAATCCAACATTTTTTGATATATCCAAGTATATCTCCCTCATTTTCTTTGCACCCTCTTCAGAAATTTCCTCCTTTTTTTCAAGCTTTTTTTCGTGCTCCGCATTCTCAAGGCTCCTTATCCGATCCCTCTCCTCTTTACTCTTGCTATAAAACTCCTTGTCCCACACCTTTCTTCCTAAACTATTTACGCCACTCATTTTTACTCTTCTTTCCTATAAATAAATAACAGATATATATTGCTTCAGATTAATTTGGCAAAAACTATATAATAACAAAAAACTTTAATAAATAATCTGAATACCAAACTTTTATTATCATCTCCATCCTCTTTTCCTTTGTCTTGCTTTATTTATTTATTTTCCCTCTTTCTTCCAATACATATTCCATATTTAATAATCCAGATTTATTTAATATTTTAATGGCGCCAAACCCTGAATAAAAAAAATAATACCTTTTTATAATTTGCATGCATACATGCATAATTACGTGGAAACACGTAATATGATCAAAATTATTTGAATTAATATATTTGTGGAAGTTTTACTTTCGAGAATTATTTACTGCAGAGGAAGGGGGTTTTCTCTTTTTTTTTTTTTGGAATTAATAAGAGTTGAATGAATAATATTCGTTAGATAAACAATGAGTATGAACGCATGAACCGTTTGGATATAGAGCACAGGGTTTATTACCCAATTTTAGTGAGCACACATGGCAAATCATATCTTGAGTAATTGTGACATGGTTAGATCGAGTATTTGACCATTTTTCGTATAATCTTAGAAAAGAAATTGCAGATAAATTTGTTGAAATTGATTTACTTGTTTGATTGTGTATTGATGATACAAGACTATTCTTTAAGAAATTTATCATCTTTAATAAAGGCCATTCTTCTGGAATAACTTGAAGAATATTTCCAATGGATATATCGGGATGAAATGAATATTTGTTTAAGATATTAATTGTTGAATTTTGAAGTTTTTCTGCCTTTTCGATAGATTTGTCTTGTATACAAGACCTCCAAGACTCTATCAAGATTTTCACTAAAACCATTATTTCTCCATTAGAATCCATTGAACCATAACTATAAATGTTTTGAAGATTTCTATCTCTATTTAAAGATGTTAACTTATTTATCAATTTCATGTAACTACTCTGCTCGTTAATATCTTTAACTTTATTATATTCTTCTGAAATTAGTGATAACTCATTATGAGAAATATCCAGAATTTCAAGCCAAGAATTCATTTCTAAATCCCCCGTATTATTTTGTTGTATTGGACTCGAAATGTTGGAGTATTCGTCCTTGAAAATCTTCCAAAGTTTAAATTCTGTAAAAAATTTTAATTTACGATATACTTGTTTACTATCTTTAATTAAATTGTTTTGCTGGTAATTTTGAAAGGATATCTCAAATTCTGATTTTTCTATTGCATTAACTTTTAAATTCATATTATCGGATTGAATAGCATATTTATTATGATAAATTTGAGCCAAAGTATAAATTTCTGCCAATTCAATATTTTCCAAAACATTAATTATATAATTTAAAGCTTGATCATGTCTGTTACTTCTGAATAAAATTATTATGTACTCAATAATAATGTTATCATGAACTTTATATTTAAAATGACTGTTAAAAGAAATGTGTTTTACTAGAATCTCAGTATCAAAATCTTCTAGATCTTCAAGCATAATGGCCAGCTTGGAAGGTCTAAAATTATCATTAAAAAGATTAATATAACTTGATCCATCTCCAATTAAATTATTAATGCCAGTTTCAATGTTTGCTGATATATCATTAATATAAATCTCAATCAAATTTATTTTATGTTTCAATTCTATATTATCACCTTGAGTTGCTATTATCGTCTCCAAATAAGATTTAGTTAGGCGATTTGAAGCTATTGTTGGCAATAAATTAAATAATCCAAGTATCTCGTCTATTGTAAGCGGAAACTTATCAACGGGTTTTAAAGTAAATAAACGATCTATTGGACAAATGTCAAACTTATCAAGAATAAATCTTGAATATCGTTTTAATAAGTTAGCTTGAATATGTATTGGAGTAATCTCTGAGTTACATAAATGCAATAATACTTGAAAAATTATCAAATAAATATTAATAAAATTCGAATTATTGCTTGAATATGCCTCCAAAGAACTCTTGTCTGAAGAGTTTACCATATTTTCTAAAATCTCTAGAGATCTCAAGTAAGAAGAATTGTAAGCTAGTAGAATTGCCAATATATCGTATCTTCCATTACTTAAAAGAAATTCTTCATACTCATCAACAGTGAATTCTGTAAACACATTCCTAAAAACTTTGTTTTTCATTAACTCATCTTCATCCTCAATCCCG
>NW_667012.1:0-5210 GCF_000006425.1 Cryptosporidium hominis TU502
CACCAATTTCTGGAAATTATCATAATACTCCTCCTGGATATTATTACAATAAGACATCAAATCTCTTTGTTAAATATCCAAATAATACATCAAATGAATTACATCCTTATCAATTCCAAGAATTATCTCCTGGTACAAAAGAATGTGATTTATATATTTTATCAATTTGTAATAGTACAATAGTTAATCTTAAGCCAACAGGTTCTCTCTTCCAATCAGGTTGGACATTATTTGCATCAATCAATACTGGAATCCCTGAATCTGATCAAATTTCCTCAAGTTCAACAAATATAGGAACTTATAATTATGGATTCCAGTTTATTAATACATTCACAAGTAAGATTGTGTTATCAATAAATTTATATGATAATTTTACTGAGATCAAGAATGAGATCACGGGTGAAAAAGCTGTCTCAGTTTCTCCTCAATGTGGTCCTTTATGTTCAACATATAAAGGTGGATATTTCACATTCTGGATGAGTTATGATAGTTTAAATGAAGAGATTTCTATTTCTATTGATAGAAATAGACAAATTCTTTTAAAACTTAGGAATGCTCAAGCTGTTTCATCTTTTGATAGAATTCAGCCATGTTGTAGTAACTCGGTAATGAATTCATTTAGCTTATGGCAACTCTCAAATGTTGCTCATATTCCTCAGATAGAAGCAACAACAACAACAACAACAACTTCTCCTCCTTGGCAAGATAGTGTACATAATGAATGCTTATTAGTTGAAAATATTCATTGTAAAGGATTTAATGCCACGCTTAAAGATCCACCGGTATTCCATCATGAAAATATCTTATGGATGAATTTTAAATTACCAACTCAAAATTGTAATTCACCTTTTAATTTAAATGAGAATTTCTGGTATGGATATTTCTTCACTAATAAGGATAAAGCAGTTTTATCAATCTTATTTAATGAAACTTTAATAAGTTTATATGATTGGAAGAATCAGCAAGAATTCTATTCTCCTTATACAGATGGAAGTTTAGTATACCAAGGACAAAACTTAACAATTGGAGTTGGATGGAGTAGACTTGGATTCTTTTTACTGAATAAAGATTCTGAATCTTTGATAAATATTAAATCAATGACAGATTTTTCTTTTGATAAGATCAGTAACCATGGAGAATCTTTAAATCCATCAATATTTCTACTTAAATCAGGATTCCTATATCCCAATGAGGTTCTTGTACATGGATATAGAGAATGTTCATTCTTTGAGAATTGTGTATCCAATTCACTAAGTTGTAATTCTCAAGTTTTGTCTCAAATATGTTCCAATCCTACAGCAGGAATGAGTTGGGAAATTGAGACAGAGATTATGAATACTCAAGTAAATAATGGGACTTGGGGGAAAAGATTTAAATCACAAGATATTATGAATGTCTTTGCATTAAGTCCAAATGGAAAGTTGGTTTCCTTTGTAAACCCTAACTCGAATGGAAATCTTGAAGATCCTGGATTTATTTATATTCTTAAAGATAGACTTGTATTACAGAATCATCTTGGATCAGTATGTTCTGGTCCTCTTCCTGGAGCTAAAGAAGTTAATTTTGGAGATAAGATAAAACTTTCAATAGGAATAGATTCAATGTCAATGTTATATTTGAATGTATTTAATGAGGATGATAATGAATATAATACAGTTTGTACTATAGGTAAGATAGAGAATGGATGGAGATTCAAGTATATTTTCCCAATAGGACATTCTCCTTCAGTTTCAAGTTTTGTACAGATTAAGCTTGGATTCCCTGATGGAGGATTTAAGCCAACATCAACAGAACCAGATTCATTGTATAATCCACCTTTTGATAAGACAACAGGAACTTATCATCCAGAACTCAAGTATTTCAATAGTTATCTCTATTTCCCTTCATCAATTGTTCCAGCTCCAATTGATGGTAATGAGGCTAACACTCCTCCTGGATACTTTTATAATAGAACTTCGAGCTTATTTGAAAAGGAACAAGTTTCTCAGAATCCAGAAATCAATCCATATGCACCAGAATATATTAAAAAAGGAGTAGATATATGTGATCTTAGCCTATTTTCAGTATGTAATTCAACAGGTGTTGATTTGAAGCCTGATAATACTTTCTTTAATTCAGATTGGACACTTATGGTAATGATGAGTACAGGAAATCCAGAAACCCAAGAAATTCTTGGAGAAAATAACCTTAAAAGACAAAACTATAGATATGAATTTTTCAATTCCAATACAAATTCACTCATATTATCAATAACTTATTCAGATTCTTTGGTTAGTTTAACAAATGAACAGAATGGAATTACAGTGTATTCATCTTCACCACAATGTGGTCCCTTCTGTTCTACTTATACCAATGGATTCTTTACCTTCTGGGTAACTTATAGTAAAATTAAGAGTTCTTATACAATTACAGTTAATAGAAATAAAGAAAAATTACTTTTCTTGAATGGAATTGACGAATCATTTAACCAGATAAGAGGAAAGAGTCTTTCTTCAAAAACTTCCTACACTCTTTGGCAGTTTATTAATGTCTCAAGAGATCCAGTTGGAATTTCAACAACAACAACAACTACTACTACTACTACCACTACTACTACTACATCTACTAGTACTCCTGGGTTAGATAATACAAGTTCTTCAACAACTACATTACCTCCAGATCTTTCAGGAGGTTGCAAACTTAGTATTGGAACAGCCTGTACTGGAGGATTTGGATATTTTGACAAGACTAATGATAGTACATGGAAAGAAGGAGTATATGTAACCATAAGATTCAAATTCCCAAAGGTTGTTAAAAAAAGATTTACTTACTACTTAGATAGTTCACTCAGAACATTATCTAGCCAAACAGTTTTTAGCCTTACATTAATCAACAAAGATTTAAATGTGGGAAGTATCTTATTTGAACCAAACAAATTAAAAGCAGTATTAAATGAAACCTCCATAACAACTCAATATAGTAACGGTAGAATCTATTCAGAAGGAGATGATATAGAAATAACCCTTTTGAGAATTAATGGACTCTTTTACATAATGGATTCAAATGGTCTAGCAATGATTGAATACCCCAGTTTACTACTTTCCGAGGATGAAATAAAATCAAAGCTAAACTTTACTTTCACTGATATTTACCCTTCAATTCCAACAAGATTAATATTTTCAGTTCAAAACTATCAAGGATATCCATTTGTTCTATTAAATGGATACCTACATTCGACTTTAACAAATTATTGTGGAGTAGATCAAACAACAATAGTAAATCAAGCTGCAAAAGGAGTTTGTAACTATCCAAAAAAGGGTATGGAATGGGATATCTATACAAAAACTGTGAATACAAAGTTAAATAGTGGGTATTATGGAGATTTATATGATAATGAAGAGCTAATTTCTGCTTATAATATAAATAATGGAACTCATAATACCTTAGGTTTCTTATTCTATAGAAAGTTTGTGGTATTAATTAATCTAATTACTCATGAGCAATGTTCTGGAATACATCCAGATTCTGAAATATTGAAATTTGGAATGGATCATGATTGGAGTATTGGTTATAATGGAAATTCAATTTTCTTAAATGAGGGGAAATTATCAAAGAATTTCAATAAATTTACAATTTGTACTCTTCCATTAAGTAGAGAAATGTTACCATTCAAATACTTAATCCCAGTAGGAGAAAGTCCATATAGTAAGATGAGAGTTACTCAGTTTGGAAGAGGATTCCCAGAAAATGGTTATCCAATAACAGAAAAAAATAATGAGGTTCCAATAAATGGAGTTTTTATGGTTCAAATTTTGATTACAAACTTTGACTATTTTGTTCAAAAACAAATAGCTGATGAGAGATTTAAAGAATTTAAAGAATTATTTATTTCATCAATAAAAAGTTCTTATGGTCCTAAAAATAAGCATGTAGGAATTGTTAGTTTGACACCAAGAAATGTTCAGGTAAACAAAGTTGGAGACACAGCCCCTTACAAACAAGTTAAAGGAGATATCTTGGTAACATTCTACATGCATTCTCAAGTTGGACAAAAATTGGCAGATTTCTCATTCGAAGTGTCAATAAAAGTAATTTTTAATCCAACCAGTCTTTTTGGACAAATCTTCGAATGGAGTCAATTGAACTTTTTGACAAGTGGAGCTTCACCTCCAATAGAAAAAGTAATTAACAATACATCTTGTATGGGAATTTATAAGAAAAAAACAGAATTGGAGACTATTGTTAATAAATATGGTTATTACTCAGATCTGGTTACAGAATATCTTCCAGAATCTGTAGTTGGTTATTTCTCATTTAATCATATTATTCCAAACGTCCCTACTTTTGATGATCATCAAAGATTTGTTCTTTCCTTTAAGAAGAGACTTGGTGAGTTACTTGAGATTGACTATAAAAGTATTGGTGTGATTGCGGTTGCTGATACTCCTATTGAAAATGGAGTATTGGGATACGGAGTACTTAGTTTCTACATTAACTCAAATAGTCTTGAACTTTCAACAGCTTTAATTGAACAACTTTCTATTAGACTTTCCAACCCAAATAATGTTTTCACAAAAAATATGGACTGGAAGCAAATAGAAGTTGGATATTGTAATAAGCCTAAATTCTATATGTATCAACATGATCGTAGAGATGGTAGAAGATTCAACCATTATTCATTAGACAATATAAACCTAAATGATGAGAATGATCCTTTTTACATTTCTTCAGATAATGAAAATATAGACAATCAAAATGAATATGAAGACATTGATAACTCAGAAGAAATTAGTCAAGGATTGGATGAATTCATCAATAGTTTTAGTCATCACAACAACTAATCAAATTCTTAGATGCTTTATAAAACAAATAAATATTAAAATCAATTCTAATTGATTGACGACATTATTTGCTAAGTTAGAAACATAAATGACTAGATTAGTATTACAATTAGCATAAACAACTTTCTTAAGACATTGATTCTACTAATATTTTACTAATATTTTACAATTTATTTACTCTTATTTTATTCTTTTTAGATAGAAAAATGTTTCAAATATAGTGACCGCCTTTTGTTACATTAACTATTTTTCTAAATTGCATGTATTTAATTCCTATTTGGACTGGCGCATGTGGGCATGCAATATTTAAATTGTTTATAACCTAAAGTTTATTATTAATTCCTTTTTTTTTTTTTTTTTTTTTTCTTTTAATCAATTTTTGGATAGAAA
>NW_667018.1:0-5389 GCF_000006425.1 Cryptosporidium hominis TU502
TAAGACTTAATGGCTTGAAATGCTTGATTAAATTTTCATTCCAATAGATATTTTCAAAACAATTATCTGGCTTGTACCCTTCAAAAGATATATGTGAGCTTATTTCTCTATTTAACTCTGCAATAAAGATCCCATCATTAGTATAAATTGAAATATTGAGTTCTCCATTTGGAAACCACTGTATATCGTTGATCTCATTATCATTAAAATAAATGCAGTTTAATGCTTGAATATTATTTTGTCTTGGCTTATTTTTCATAAACCTTATATCAAATATACAAATAATGTTATTTAAGTTACTTGAAAGTAAATAATTACCTCCAGTTTGGCTAATTGTTAGGAGCTCATTACAATTGGTCATAATATTGGTAGCAAAAATTGCATCTTTAGCTCTTATGTCGTAAAAATGCAATTGGTTTGAATAATTGCAAAGATTCCAGCCAGAAACCAAGCAGTTGGAGTTTATCCACTTAACATTATTAGGATATCCGGAAATATTATTAAGTTTTTCGAAGCTAGAATCTTTATGATAATTCACTATGTTTTGTTTAGTGTTGGAATCGATTATAGAAATAATTCCTTGAGCGAAATTTTGAGAATTGAAATATTTAATATTGGAAGAAGCCAATAAATGAAAATTTTCATAATTATTTAGTTCAAGACAAGAACAAAAGTAATCAAGAGTATGAATCTCTTCTGAAATTTGGATTTGCCCATTGTTCAAATACAATATTTTTATTTCGCGAGAAACACCGGTTGTAAATGCACCAAAAGTATCATTTTTGCTCCAGGAGAATCTTGGGAAAAATTCGGATGAATATTCAATAGATGTTTCTCCAGAAAAAATTGGGTCTGATATTTCACCAATAGCTGGAGTAAAAGTTAGCTTTGACTCATTTGTGTGTTCAAAAATATTATTAATATTTTCGTAGATAAAATCATCAATAAAATATAATCCCAATTTTTTGTGGAAGTTATTACCTGAATAATAGAAGAAAACAGTGGGATCAACGTTACATTGAGATATTATCGAGTTTCTGTTCATTTAGTAAATATTACTGCAGCCTAATTAACAATAATTTTGTAGCGGCAATTTTTTTTTATTCTATTAATTCAATATTCATTATTCTGTTATCCAAATCATTTTGTGGCTCAATTATCTGATCGTCCAAACATGAACTGTTGTTGGATGTTGAAGCCAATCACTTCCAGAATGATATGAATCTCCTGAAATACATGTATTTAATGATGATATTTGATTATTTATTCGATCAATATTTCTATCGTTACAACTCCCCATATAATTATCGGATAAATGATAAATGTTGCAACTATCTAATTCCTTTACTATATCTCCATTATTAATAATATCTGAATCGTTTATTCTTTCATTTGAACCTGTATTAATTGAACATTGATTAACAGGAAAACATAGAATCCATTCAACTTTTGGCAAAATAGCCTTTCTCCTATTTTTCAAAAAAATATTTCTATAGTCAATTGCGGCATTAAATGCAGAAATAAGTGAACCATATAATGCAATGCTAAAGTGTTGTCCTCTTCCATTACTATCAAGCCCATTTGATGTATAAAACCTTCTTTTTTTGCAATACCATGATATCCCTGTTGGAAAAGGTTTCAACAATTCCGCAAGATCCTCAGAATCAATTATTGACTCAGCTTCCTCTGCATGAACGTATACTTGACACTTTGGAGGTATAGATGTACAACATTCAATTGCGTAAATTAATGATTGAATAAGAGATTTTTGTTTTATATTAGAATCTGAATAATTGAGGAAACTAATATTTTTCGTTTGATTAGATGTACTTCCATCAATCATATTTGTAATTATCCATGAATTACTCCTAAAATGCCATGCAATCAAGTCACTTCTAATAACTTCCTCTCCATTTGGAAAAATAATTTTCAACCTGATTTGTTTGAAACAAGAGCTTTGCGAGTTTGTAATATCTATTTGTGAATTTTTCGGTAAAAGTAAATGGTTTTGATCCTCTAATATTAATTGGTACTCGTCTCCATGACCCTCTAACGAATTACTCTTATTTCTTAAACGGCTTACAGATGAATTTTGTATAGTATTTACCTTTGAGTTAAGAAGTAATGCTTTTCTACGAATATAACAAACTTCGGCTATTTCATATGCAATTCTTGCTCCATAAGGCATTGCGTTTATTTCAATATCCTGTGTATAAAAAGTTAATTTCTGTGTTAAGTTATTATTGCATAGGAGTTCCTCATCTGCAAGAGCTCTCCATACAAGTTTGTTCGAATCCCAAATTATATTTGGTAAATTTCTAATTAATAATGCTTGATCACAAATAACACTTGGCTGCTTTATTTCTTCTGGTAACTTTGTCGCCTGCTCCTTTAAATAATTTTCCCTAAATTCTAAAGCTTTTAAAAATGCAGTCAAAGGGCTTCCATACTTCATTGCACCAAAAGTTGTTGAAGTAAGCCCACCATCTTTATCTCTTCTATATGGTACAATAAATGCTTTTCTTTCTGCATGCCACGTGATCCCTCTTACTCTCCATTCAGTTGGGCATTTTGCAGCATTCGAAGTTAAGGGGAGAGTCGACCTTATTCTACGTTTTCTGTTTACTGGCGAACAACATTGAATATAACCTGTGGTAGAAACACGTGGCCTAATATCATTTAATAAAAATTCAGGTGAATTTGAAAATGAGAACAATTCTGATTCAACACTATGAGTAGCATTTGCGTTCTTGAGTTTTCCATTCAATAACAACTGATTATCATTCATTGAAAATAGATTATTAGTTTCGTTGACTGGAGGTAAATTACCTTGATACTTGTTTTCATTTTCATTGTTGAATATTTTGAAGTCTGGGTGTGATGCTAGGTCAGTAGGTAAATACGGTGAGTGGTAATAAGTATGTGAAACAATATCATCTTGACTTTTAGAATAATCTTTTTCATTACAATTGGGACCTTTATCAGAATTAGTCAATATTGTAGAAATCAAATTTTTTGGAATTGTAGTTTCGCTTATTCTCTGTTCCACCCACTTTTCTGTCTCATAAAAACTTTCGATTATGGTTGGATATTTATTACAGCAATCGAATCTTGAAAATATCCCATTTGGTCTTAGTAATCCGACCCAAGAATTTTTTGTCTTATCCCAAAAAATAAAATCTTTCCATTTCGACTTTCCCCATGTTTCGTAGATCAACGAATCTGGAAATAAACATTTTGATTGATGGTTTGAATGACCAACATAATTATCTTGGGAAAAATATGATTCAAATTTTAATCTTTCGCAAAGACTGTTTTCATCATTAAAATCCTTTAAGTATTTCACCAGTCTTTCAAAAATATAATAAATATTCTCAAGGGCTTTAATGTCTATATTAATGCTTGACTTTGGTTCTGTCTCGTTTTTTGAGTTATATTCTGCATAAAAAGAGTCAACATTATCAGGGTGTTTATCTATCTGATAAAATTCATGGAGTAGTTTACAAAAGAATGCAGACTTACATCTTTCTAATTCCAAGTCTTTTTTACGAAACAATGATAAACATTCTTCGCATGCATCCCCATCATAAATTTTTAGTATACTAATAATTGAGTCCTTACTCAAATTACTTGTTCCGCTGAAGGGATAATCAAATTTTTTATTAATGCCAAAGATAATATTAAAAGATTTTTTTAAACAAGTAATACAACAAACCGAGTTTCCACTGTTTTTATAATAATAACCACACTTATCATGTATGTATTCACGGCAAATTATACACTTTTTACATTCAATAATGCTTTTCTCTAGTTCAAGTCTACATACAGTGCAAATTTGGAAAATTTGCGTATTCTCCGCTTTAATTTTGATGATGTTTTTAAATATTGTTTTCAAATTATTTACGTAATACATATGATAATTGTTCCCAAAATCGACAACAAGTTCATCGCCTTGTTTAATTTCGATTCCAGGAATAGTTAATACAACAAGATGTGGCCATTTGTCAATAAATAACCACTGTAACTGAGTGTTTGGTCTTATTCTTTGATCATCGAATGGAAAGGGGAGCCTACAATGTTTTAGAAAAGCAAATTCATTACAATAATGAGACGCATCCAAAATAACATTTAACTCTTCATTTGAAACGTTGGGCAATTTGAAAGAATACTTGTTATAGTATTTTTTTTCGTTATTATACAGCAATCCAGTAAACTCACCAAGTAAAATTGATGAGTTGGACTTTATATCTTCATCATCCCAAAATATAGAATATGGATTCCCTTCTTTTTCAGAGATTTCAAAAATAGGTTTTGTTTCAGAAATTTTTATTTTTCTCGAAGGAGTAATCTCATTAATTATGATATTTGAATAATTTGCATATACTAATGAGTAAATTTCTTCATATAGCCTACTATTTTGTTTAACTTGGTATGTAGTATTAGGCATTTGAAAATCATACGTCAATTCAAATATTGGTAATCTGAATGATTTCTCTTTAATTGCGATACATGGCTGGAGTGCAATAGAGTTAGAGTTGAAGTTAATGTCTAAATATATTCCATCATTTTCACGATGTTTATATCCACCGCTTTCAGGTGGTTGATTTTCTTTTGAAATAACTTCTTGATGAATAGTGTCTTTTTTTAAATTAATACTTGAACATGAATTTACTTGTTTATTTGTATAATTAATATCCAATCTTTTATAAATTTCAAAAAAATCTATATTTCTCATCACGCCTGTTAAATTTGTATTCAAATACAAATTTAGAGATTTAACATGTAAAAGGCATGGCGAATAATTTATTACTTGAAATTATACATACTTGAAATATTTATTACTTGCTATCAAGTGTAGCCGAATCCTATAAATAAATAAATAAATATATATATATATATATATATATATATATATATATATATATATATATATATATATATATATATATACCTACCTCACCCTCCCTCGCGCGCTCTCCTCCTAACGTGTGCGTGTCTCACCCTGCGCGACGTTGACCAGCCGCCTTAGTTCCTGCTCCTCCCCTCCTCCCTACGTCGTGCTCTCCAATCACTCACACGGCGCCCCCCCCTAGCACACCATGCTTTTCTCTTTTCTTCTTTAAGAGTCGTTCACATATCAATCTACACCCTACGTATATTTTAGTTACACCCTCCCGCTCCTCTCTTTACCTCCTCCCCTCCCTTCGCCCTTTCGCAATCACCCCTCCTACCCTCCCCCTCCNTCAGCCTCGCGCACACACCAACACCAACCTCCACCGTCCATGCCCTCGCTTTGTACTATCGCTTGCCCCCTCCGTCCCCTCCCCGCGACGAGACACGCCATGATGTGGCAGACACTAACCACCCGTGGCCACCGCCCCTCGCTCCT
>NW_667020.1:0-5423 GCF_000006425.1 Cryptosporidium hominis TU502
ATAAAAACAGGTCATATGTTATATTAAGATGTAGTAAAAAAAAGCCAAGAGAAGTTACAGTGTAGATGTAATTCACTAACAATGCAAGGTTGGAATTATGGAACCAATTACAATGGTATATGGGTATCTGTTGGTGAAAGTACTGATATTTTTAATGGAGATATAAGAGGTATATATATTAAGCCATATAGCAATTTGGTATTACTATATAATATGTATAAATTACAATGGGAAATATATGAACGCTTGGGGGATGTTTCATATGAAAAATTGAAGCAAGTAATGCGACAAGATGGAAAGATTAAAGATAGAGTATTGAATGAAGAAAACACTTATCTTAAGGAGAACAATAAAGGATGGGTACTTAGAGCAATGAATCCACACCCAAATCCTTCCCCCCCTAAAGGAAAATGGCTCACTACACCAAAAAGTAATTTTGAGGAAGAAAATATATTGCAAATAAAATACTATCATATTGATGTTTATTGTGATTCAAGCGTAACTACTCTATCTGGTGGTGATGTTCATCTTAGTCCAATAAAGATGGTAAGAGCAATAAATGAGGATCCTGTTGTATGTTCATCAGAAAAGCCAGTAACTAGCTTTTCACTCAATTTGGACTTTTCAAATTTAGCATTCAAACCAAGAAATAGTTATATTTATAGGTATGATGGTAGATTTTCTGGAAATGGTTGCAAGTATATGGAAGTTAAAGGAACCACAATAGAGGCAACGGAGTGCTCAGGATTCTTTAGAAAAGAGGAGTTAACTCAGGGTGAAACTATTTGGAAGAAGATTGCAAGTAACTCTAGAATTGTATTATTTTATTGGACAGGAATTAAGTGGATTTGTACAAGAAATGATAGTAGTAATACGATACTTGGATATATTGACAATGAAGAACAGGAAGAAGGGTATTGGTTGAATAAGATTGATTCTTCAGCGGGAGCTTACATAAAGACAAGAACAACATTGAAATGTTTCAAAAATCATCCTCAGGAATCAGGAGCTGAACATGCTTGTAACAGGGCATTATTGAAAGGCTGGCCTATTGGAATGGAAGCTTTAAATGGAAATTGGGACTTAAATAGATATGAAGTTTATATTGAAGGAAACAAAAATGGGGATGAATTGAGCAGGAGTAAGAAGGAAATTAAATACTATGAACACAGGAGATCTGATGGATGTAAATTATATCTTTATTTTGATGATAATGTGGGTTACACAGTTATTACTAATAATCATCCAAAAAGCAGGCCAGAATTGGAAAACAAGAAAGACAAGAAGAACAAGTATATTGCAATTTATAAGGATGAACTACAGGGAACTCCTATATTAAAAGGACAAGATTCTCATCATGTTCAATGGCTATATTATCCAATTGATGAAGATAATATGGCAAATTTGAGTTCTCCAAGAGCGCTTTCTAGTACATATATTTACACTAAATGCCGAGATAATGAAGAGCATCATTCTAAAAGACAAAATAGTCAAGGAAGAGATTTTGATGAAGAAGATATGAATAATTCTATTAATTTTAGTAATGAAGGAGAGAATAAGAACAATTCTCAATTACAAAATACAAGTACAAAGAAACAAAATAGAGTTTCATTGGGAGGTAGAAAGCTAGTTAAAGCTAAATCAATTAGCAAAGTTTCTCAATGCAGTGAATACAAAATTATGGGATTTAATAAGCCTTTGGAATCTTTAAATGGAATTTGGAAAAGGGATGAAAGTTATCCAAAACAAGGAGAGACTTCATCTGCAGAATCAATCTTGGAACTTTATAAATGTACAAATAGTAATGACAAGGATATTTATATTTATTATTCGGAGGCTCCTTTAAATAAGACTGGATGGTTTTTGGACTATGATCTTAATCCATTGAATGGTTTCATTGCATTGGGGACTAATAGTACTTCAGATGGATTAACATCTTCTTGGAGACTTTGGAGTTTAACAGAAAAGAAATGGAATAATTTGGACCTTAGTTTGGAATGCCAAGATCAAACTAATAATTCTAATGTTAATAATAAAAAGACAATTTTTACTACCACTGATAGCAAAGTATTGGTGAATGGATTTGAAGTATTGGAAAGTGAATCTCCAAAAGAATTGAGTATAATTCCTTTTGAAGATGTGGAAGATCATATAAAAGCTGCACCAATTCGTGAAATGCCAATACCATTTTTCACTGCAAGCTTACCATTAATAGGACAATTAGCAGCGAATGCTTTTCCTATGATAAAAGGTATATCAAGCTTAGCTCCAAAGAAGCCAAAACCAACAAACGAAGATTCATTAGGATCACCAGTGACAGCATCAGCAATTTTACCCAACTTGGACATATTTTCAACCGCTGAACAATTAAGACAAAATATTACAAAGAGCAGACAAAATGAAAGGCCTAGTATATATTATGATCCATCTTTACTTCCTCGAAATAGTATAAATGGAAATAATATTCCTTCTGTAATGCCTTATGATCAATTTGGCCCTCCTGTGAATATGTATAACCCAAGAAATGACATTCCCAACTATAACTACTTGCCAGGACAACACAATATGTTTTATTCTCCTATAGGGCCCGGAAACATTCATAACAATAATATGTTTGATCCAAGTCTGGGTCCAAGCAATAACTATTTTTATAATCCGTACAATAATAATAATTTCAATGGTATTCAACAACAACAGAACACTGGAAATGAGATGAGAGATATTTCTTACTTGAATAATCAGCAGCAACAGCAACAACAACTTCTTCAGCAACAACAGGAACTACAGAAGGAGCAACTTGAACAACAGCAACAGTTGCAATCTCAGCAGCAACAGCAACAGCAGAAATTACAAAAGCAGCAGCTAGAACAGTTTTACCATCCAACTCAAAATTCACAACAAATTAATGAAATACCAACATTGGCAGGAGAACATGAAGGCGTTAATGGCCAACTATTATACTATGTAAACGGAAATTTTAGCCAAGGAGATAATCATTTGGAGATACCTGTTTCTACAAGCACAACTACTACTACAACTACTACTACCACCACAACCACAAGTACAACTACCACCACAACAACTACTACTACCACAACTACTACTACCACAACAACTACTACTACCACAACAACAACTACTACCACAACCACAACTATTGCTACTACTGAAATTGGAAATTCAAATAGAGATAACATGATCCCAGGAATTTCAGAAGAGGGAAGGAAAGAGTGCCCTGAAGATAAAGAGTGGGCAGTGGAGCATGGAAAGTTATTAACTGAATCAGGGAGCATAACAAATAAGTACAAGGTGATAATTGTGAGCATTTTGTATCAAGAAGATTTGAAGCTGAATTATTTACAAGGAGTATATAGTTTCAACGGGATTTTCAATGGTAGACCTTCATATAGACATTTTGTAAATGGAGTAAGAAATGAATCAAATAATCTTCCAGAGTTAAAAACTTCAACTTTGGATGTTTCACTTTTTTATGACAAGAGATTAAGGTCATGGATATTCGGAGATTTGGAGAATATTGGTTATAATACAGAAGAATCAATATATATAAGAAGCTCACAAAGTGACTGTCTTGTTCCATGGGACTCCACGATTACATGGAAAAATGCAAGTAATTCAGCTTCTTTACCATTAATTATTTCAGTAAGAGCAGGAGAAAGCATTAATTATTAAAATATTTAATATTTAACAATACAAACAAGTTAAAAGTAATAAATCCAATTCTATTAATATCTAATTGCAGTTTTGAGTTATGAATAAATCCTATACTCATTCGCACTGAGTTTGAACTAATAATATTACTATTTAATTATGCAGTTAATTTCAAAAAAAGTTGGGCGCCAACCTGTGGCGCCAACTACAGGCAATGTGCAATAATATAACTGATCAAATAATAAATGTAAATAATATTAAAGAATAAATTGAGCTAATACTGGCGAAGGGGCAAACAAAATTTTTTTTTTTCAACAAAAAAAGAAATTTGAAGAATTGTGAGATAAAGAAAAGTGGTGTATTAACAATTGGATGAAATAGAAGGGTTTGTATAAATAAATGTTCATTTTCAGCAGCATAAACTTTTGGAGAAAACTATAACTGTAAAATAAATGGAAGGATTATTAAGAATTTTACAATATATAGGCAATAATTTTTGAAAGTGAATATTTTATTTTTATTTGAACCAAACTTTGGACAAAATTGTGGTTTCAAATCAGAGAAAATCAAAAATAACTATATATATATATATATATATTTCCTAATATTTTATAACTTTTTTTGGGAAAATATATAAGGGGTTAATTGTGCTATTGAATAAAAATTCTAAAAATAAATAAACTTTATTAAAGGGGTTTGGCTTTGAAATATAAAGGAAAATTGATTTAGATATGCATAAAAGTAAGTCTTTGGATAATTATCAAGAATGGGATAATAAATTGGCAGAGGGATATGAATATTCTCCATTAATTATTACAGAAAAAATAAGTGAATATACAATGCCAAGTGAAATTTTGCTCTATAATCCAACAGAAGATGATATATTTACCAAATTTCATGCGGGATCTTCAAATGAGTTCAAAATTCGTCAAATATTTCTACATGTTGATTTACTTGAACAAGAAGAAGAAATGTTGATTGAATTTGATAACTTTTTAACTAAAAATTGTATAAAGTTACCCGAATTTATGAAACCTTTAATTTTAAGAGTTTTAATGTTTAATAAAAGACGTCATCCCAACACTTATATACAAAGATCAATGAATCATTTAATTAGTATGTTTAAATGGAGGGTTTCAACTTATCCATTAAGTGATATGGAAAGTACTTTAAGAGAAGATTTAGAATCTGGAATCATATATTGGCATGGGAGAGATTATTGTTTAAGACCAATCTTAACAATAAGATTATCAAAAGTTAATAAACATTTTCCATTAGAAAGATTTATTAGATTAATAGTATTTTGTATGGAATGGGGAATGAGATATTTAATGTGTCCTGGTAAAGTTGAAACATGTTTGGCTCTTATTGATGTGAAAGGAGTGAGTTTGACTTCTTTTCCAATCTCCACAATGAGTGAAATTTCATCGTTATTAACAAATCAATATTCTTTCAGACTTTATAGAATGTTTATACTACATGATTCACTTTTCATTCAAACTATTTGGAGTTTAATGAAACAATTTCTTACAGATTTACAACAGCACAAAATTGTATTAAGCAGAAATGAGATAAAAACTCAGTTATTTAAAACTGTTCATCCAAATCAAGTTGAGGAACATTTTGGTGGATTACAAAGGAATAAAACTTTTCCATTTTACCCATTTATTTTTCCATCTGGACCTTTTTCTGATCCAAAATTACATCCAAATAATGGTTTTACACGTGTTGTTAATCAATGTAATATTGAACAA
>NW_667036.1:0-5623 GCF_000006425.1 Cryptosporidium hominis TU502
TTGGGAAATAGATGTGAAAGAACTGGAAGGGATTGTCAGATTACTTGGTATCATTTTATTGATCCAAACATTAACAGAAAACCATGGGAAAAAGCTGAAGATTTACGTCTTTTAGCTCTAGTTTCAGAAAATGAAGGTTTTAATTGGTTTAAAATTGCACAAGAATTAAATAGTGGTAGAACTCCTTATCAGTGTATTCTAAGATATCAAAGAAGTTTAAATAAAAACTTGATTAAGAGTTCATGGACTAAGCAAGAGGATGAAAAATTATTATCTGCTGTTGAATCTCTTGGAGGGTTTGATCTTATTGAATTAAATAAGAGAAGCACAAGTAAATGGAATTTTGTTGCAAATCTTCTTCCAGGCAGAACTAATCAACAATGCAGAACAAGATATGTTAGGAGCTTAAAAAAAGACTTAAAGCATGGATCATGGTCATTATATGAAGATGTTAGACTTCAATTTGCCTATTTTATATATGGAAATAACTCATGGATCAAAATATCAAGACATATTAAAGGAAGAAGCGATTCAAAATGCAGAGAAAGATATATGAACATGTTACTACCAGATATAAAGAAAGGAAAGTGGAGTGAAGAGGAGAATAAAATGCTCATTCTAGCCGTTAATAGATTTGGCCCTGGTAACTGGAGTCTTATAAAAAATTTTGTCATTGGAAGAACTGATGCTGACTGTTCAAAGCAATGGGAAAAGCTCGATCCTGCTTCTTCCTTCCAATATGATATCATTCGAGCAACCCAAAAACATATGCTTCCACTAAGTTATAAGTGGATTGGTCTGTCTAGATCAAATCATAAGCTTTTAAATACAATACAGAGTCAAAATCAAGGATTTAACAAAAATGATTTTACTCAACCAAAATTGTCTGGATCAGATTTCTTCGTCAAACCCGCCCAAAATATTCTCAGTATTGCTCAATATGTCCTCTCTACTTATAATAATAATTTTAATTCACAAAATGACGCGTCTGATTATTCAATAAGTCAATTAATTCAGCAATTAGAGCAAAATAGGACTAATAATCAACTTGTTGACCCAGATATTGCTTAAAGTTCAACGCTCTTTGATCAATTTAATAAAGAGAAAGTATTAGTTTGTTTCTTTTTTTTTAGAAAAAAAAATCTTAATTTTAACATTAAAATTCATTTTTTTTTTTTAATTCTCCCCCTATACCGGTGTTTAATCATTTCCCCCACATCATGCGCTGGTAATGTGTGCATAAATTATGCCGGTATATAAATTTAACTATTAATAAATTACGTAATAAATATAATAATATTAATAATAATAATAATAATAATAATAATAATAATAATAAAATAATAAACTTATTATTATCTAAGAAAAAGCATATTTTTTTGACATTATATTAAAGAGGAGAAATTATTCCCAATATTCTGAATTTTTCAATAAGTCACCATAGGTTCTAGAATTAAGACTAGAGAGAATAACCATTTATATGGGAAATTAATCCTAACTTGGAAAAATTAAATAAGTAATTTAGGATTTAAATTTTTTGATATATGCTTTCAATTAAAATTTAAGTTATTAATACTGAAATTTTTAGGTAAAAGATTTATAAATGGAGATTAAGATTAACCAAGTTAAATGCACTCAACAAGTGTGAAAAAAAAAACTACTCAAGATTACTAAGTAGTCAGATTTTGGTCTTCTGGCTTTCTCTAAAAGAAAGAAAATGACAGAATCATTTGGGAAATCAATTATTGTAGCAACTGAAGATGAAAATATTAATGGAATAAACAAGAAACCTGTTTGGATCTCAAGAAAAATTATATTAAACTTGTCAGGAGAAGTTAAAGGTGCTAATAAATATCCATCAAATAAATATTCAGGATGTAAATATAATCTATTCCAGTTTGTATTTGTTTCTCTTTGGACAAGAAGCAAAAGGTTTCCTATCGCAATTTCTTTTTTGTCCATTTTAATTTCATTTTTCACAAAACAAAAAAATCAGGATTTTAAATGGATAATTTTGGGCTTTGTATTAATTTTTGCCATTCTTCCACCATTTATTATGGATATTTATATATATGCAAAAATAAGGTTTCAAGACTATAAGATAAATAGCAGGTATTGCATAGTTTTCGATAAGGATAAGATGGAGTTTGCGGTTTCTAAATGGAGAAATCTCAAAGTAGGTGATATTGTTTGCGTTTTGGATGGCGAACAATTCCCAGCTGATGTGGTAGTCCTTCATTCCAGTGGTAAGAAAGCTTATATTTCTTCTGAAATGGTTGATGGCTCAAGATTAGTTAGGACATGTGAGCCTGTTGGGACCCAAACAGATTTAGAAAGGGCAATAAAGGACTTCATTCTTTTCCCAGCTCGTATCACATGTGATGTTCCTTCTGGGGATATTAATCATTTCGAAGGTTCACTAAAGTGGGAAGGAAAACCTAGAGCTAAAGCACTAACTATTGAAAATTTTGCATTAATGTTTTCAAGGCTAAGATTTGCAAATTGGGTATTGGGTATTGTTGTTTATGCAGGCACTGATACAAAAATAGCAATAAGACAACATTCAGCATTGGAAAATAGAAACAGAAACAATCCAGCAACAAGGCTTGAGAAAATAGTTTCACAGATCTGTATTTTCATGTTTTTGATAGTTTCCTGCTTAGGGATTAACATATTCACAAACAAGGATTCCAACTTTGAGACTTATATTAACAAATTCATATCCTTATTAGAAGTGAAAGGCAAAGTTCAAAGAGAAAGATGGCTTACAATTGCGGAATTTGCAGCTTTTTTTAACTTTTTTATCCCAATTACTCTTACAGCTATAACTGACATAATCAGAATCGTTGGAATTTTTAGGTTTTCAAGAAATAAGGCCATAACTACTGACTATACTGATGAGATTTATAATCAGTCCTTATTAAGTTATTTAAGGTTGAGTTCTTGTATTTCTAAGGAGCCAAATTGCCTACAGGTTTTTGATGATATTCAAGATAAGAATAATCAAGATTCAAAAAACTCAAGCTATAATGATTTGAAGCTTAAATTTCAACAGAATCATATTGTTAAGTCTAGTTCAAAACCTTTAGATATTACCTTCAATAAATGCGACTTTTTAGACTCTTTTGGAGCAGTGGATATTTCTTTGATCCATCAGAACTCAATCATGGAGACTCAGCCAATGAGGCTAAAGATTATCAGCTTGAATAATGGTCAGGAATACATGTTCAAAAAGACTCAAAAAATTACTGCATGCCCAAAATTCTCCATTATTTCAGGACTGCTTTGGAAACATAATTCGGTTTCTTGGCGGAGTAATGAATCCTCCAGATTCTCAAAAGGCTCTATAAAGGTAATCAGACCCGGAAGAAGAATCTCAATGACTAATTTTGGATTAATTCCTCCAAACAAGTTAGAATTATTTCACTATTTCAGTGTATTATTAGCAATCTCTAAGCTTAATGTGATTAAAAACAAAGATAAAAACTTTAAATCTGACAAGAATTCATTTGGAAGAAGAGGAAAAACTTCAAACTTTGAAATCCAAAACAATAAGAAAAAAATAAGGAATTACTATACAAAGCTTTTATTCCAAATAAAAGGCCTTAAGAATGCTCTAATAGATTTGCCTCCAGATCCTATTAAAGTTGAACCCAGGGATATTTGGCCACCATTGCCAAATATTAAGCTAAATAGTCAACAAAGAAATAGGCAAACATCAGTTAAAAGTATTAACGATCTTTCCAGCATTGATTCAGTAAGTGTAGAAATGGATTCAGATCTAGAATCTGCTTCAAAATCGAAAATTAACACGGATTGTGATCATCACTTTCATCCAGCTCTACCCATTCATTTGTTTCCGAAAAGAATAATACAGCTTTTAAATCATATTATCTTGTCCAATCAGAGGCAAAGAGTGGTTTTAAAGGATTCTGGATCTTTTAATGGCCAAGCCAATTATCACCAGGAGGAGCCCCTAAGCTCGGAAATTGATCATCATCGAAACCAAGGAAGAAAGGATTATCAAGTCTTCGACACAAGAAAGATTCAGATTAATAAAGAGGATAACGAAGAAATACTTTACTTGCTCTTTAATAATATTGTCAAACTTACAAAAAATTTTTATGGTTGGAATACCGGTAGAAAATATAAAATACCAAATGAATACTCAATTTTAGTAAAAAATCTACTAATGGAATCTATTGATTACTCTCTTTCTACCTGCTTTAAAAGCGAAAAAGAAGACAAAAATGCAAAATTGAAAAGAATTAGCTCTATAAATCAAGAAACAGACCGTTCACTATCTCTTATCAGCGAGGAAAGTGAAGATTCTAGCAGGAAAAGCTCCATCTTAATTGATATGTTATATGCAATGGCAATTTGTAACTCGACAGTACCCCATTTGAGGTTAATCAAACAAAATAGAGGACCAGGAATGAAAAGAAATATCTCTGAAAATAATTTTTCAAGTTCTAATGATACCTTGGAACCTCATCCTAAAGTAGGTGGAATGAGAGGGATTAAGAAAGATAGAATCACAAGTGGAAAGAGAATCAATTACTATCACGATATTCCACATGAAATCATTAATAAGTCAATTTCTCCATTCAACGGACATGCAAACAGTAATTTAAGTAATAATAGCAGCGAAGCCAAACTTAATCACGACAAGGACCCAAATAATCGTCTCAAGAATGACTTGAAAATACCATTTTTTATCAAAAAAAAAACAGAAGCTGTAGGTAAATCCTTAAATATTTCCAGATCTCCCACGATTAATAGTGAAAGGAGGTTATATATTGCATCAAAATCAATGAGCATGGGTGAAAGCATGAGCTCAGACTTTTTCAATAGATCCTCTTCAAGCAGAGTCCTTTCTTCAAATGATAGCCGTTTATTTGGAAAGTTCTTATATGGTAATAAAAGCAATGCTAAAACTTCTAAGCGCTCAAATAATGGAAGAAGTATCAGAATTACCCATAGATACAATACAAACTATGAGAAGCTACATAAACAAAGGAGAGTTGGATGCCTTAATAGCCATGCTAAAGAGATTCTACTCACCAAATATTACTTGAACTACTACTTTAATGCTTCCCAATTTGGAGAAGAACTACGTAAGAGCAGCCAAGATGAAGACCCATTTTTTGAAAGTGATAGCGAAAATGCTGAAAACATGTTTAATAATAAATGCTGGAAGAACCTTGGAAAGAGGATGAGGAACTTGAGCTTCTCATATAGAATAAAAAGTAGAGAAGAGAAGATTTGCAATTATTATGAGAATTTTCCGAGATCTTATGTCCAATACTCCGGTATAGATGAACATGATTTGACTATAGTACATACAGCAGCATCATGTGGTATGAGGCTGGTTTTAGTAAATTCCCAATATGTTGTTGTTGAGAGTCTAGGAAGAACAGTGTTTTCGTCTTTGATATATAAAAGTGAGGACAAGTCGAAACAAGAAATTTCCATGATTGTTAAGTTCTTTCAGAATAAGAATGCAACTTTGTATGTAAGAGGGGTGGCGGAACATATTCTTCCACTATTAAATCCCTCTCTAATAAGACCTCAAGGACACAATTCTGCAAATTTTCAATACATTGATCATCAAGCTCCCAAG
>NW_667039.1:0-5699 GCF_000006425.1 Cryptosporidium hominis TU502
TTGACGAAGACCTCTTAGTGTAAGAGCTCCTGATGCTCTTTCTTCAAGAATTTGTCTTTCATTATGCATATGTACCTTCCTAAGAAGTTCAGCTGTCTGCATATATTTTTGAGAGATTTTTCCATCTTTAATACAAACAACAGGTATCTTTCTTTGTTTTTGTGAATATTTTTCAACCCAATGTTGTATTCTTCTATTACCAGAACCTTCAAGATAAGAGGAACCAATAGTGTGGATTTTTGAAGATGAACCAAAGTATCTTGAACTAAGATCTTTACTATGGTTTTCTTTTTCTTTAAAATGCTGGTTACTACCTTGTAACTCTTTCTTCATTTCTAATTCCATATTGACAATTTCATACTCTTTCTTCTTTTTCCTTCTATTTGGGATTCTACTATTTAGAATCCTTCCATATTCCTCTCCTTCCATATCAATATCTACCTCGTTATCTTCTGGTATATACTCATCTTCTTCATAGTTTTTTGAGGAATATCCTGGTGATATTTGGATATATTCCTGATCTCCATAGAGATATTCACTACTGTTATAGCTCATTTTTATTTGTGTTTGCTTTTCTTTAATAATTTCCTTTTTAGTTCTTTATTTTTCATCATCAATTAATCGATATTATTAATAATTAAAACTGCAAATAGAAGTTGATTAATAATTAGAGATGATTAGAAATCAAAAGAAAATCTTAAATTTCGAATGGTAATATATCTAGAATTTTTTCAAGTTTTTCATTTCAGTGATTATTTTCTTTTATTTTTCAACCAGATAGTTAAAATAAAGAAAAAAGGAATTAAACCCTTCTCAGACATTAAGATTCACTCTTTGTCTTATAAACTTATAATTCTATTTAACTAATTTTTCATTATTATTTTTTCATACATGCTCACGATCTTTTTTCCCTCGCTTTAACCCCACTTTTTAGATCAATTTCAAACAATATTCCTATTATTCGGTACCGTTAAGGCGCCAAAATAGGCGCCAACCTGCTGAGTACAAAATTTAAGATGGTATTTATCAAAGAAAGATGTAATAAAAAGAGCGGTTGAGGGGAGGTATAGAAATGAGTGAATAAATTAGGAAAAAAAAATTAATAATAATAACAATAATAGTAAAGAATAGGAAGTTAAAAAGTAAAGGGAGAGGTAGATTAAAAGAAAATAGGAGGTATTCTCTCTAAAAAAGGAAATAAATACAAATATTTAATGTAAATAGAGTTATTCTAGATTTTTTTTCCTTACTTATAACACAAGTATAATTGTGCAAAAGGAGGTAGTGATATAAATATTTAAATGTGTTCACATTTTTATAAATAAGAAAGTTAAAGGACCTAATAAATCAGAAAAAAGAAAGAAAGTGAGCGAAATTGAATGTATAATGGAAGACAAAGTAATTGAGTATAGGTTTTAAGGACATATATAAAATTATGGCAGATAGCTTTGGAGGTAAAAATAAGGCAGGAAGAGAGTTTATTTATAATGTGAGAGATGAATTAAAGCCACCAATAGAAAATGCATATTCGAATTACCATCCACTATTAAGAAGGGAAATATTTGAAGATCAGAAAAATGATCTTGCAAGATTGTATTTCAGGATTCAAGATCCTATACAATTGTCTTCTTCTGGTCAGATTGAAGGAGCTCAGAATGTTTTTGTGGGTGAATTATTTGGAATGTGTACAAGAGAGGAAATGATCAATAAACAACAGACTTCTACGGCTAATGATTTTGAGAGACTTTCTGGAGTAACTTTGAATGATGATTTAGAAGCTAGAATAGTGAATGAGTTTCTTACAATGAAAAGCTTTCAAAGATCTGATGCATCCAGGGTCTTTCACAAAGAATTAGTCAGACCAGTAGTTTGGTGCAGAATGGTTGTAAGAAGATTATTAGTTTATTTCATTGAAGCTGATCGAATTTTTCTCAATTATTTATATAGAAAACCACAAGGGCAAGGATATAAGTACATTGATATATATAACTTTCTTAGAGATAGACTGAGAGCAGTTTGGCAAGATTTAACAGTACAACATGCTACACGTCATAGAGCAAGTATTGATAGTTTTGAGGTATCATTCAGATTTCTATTATTTTCTGAGGAGTATTTATGTAATTTAAAAGAATTTAACTCAGTACAGAATGGTTCTTTAATGTCAACTTGTTTGGACAAGCTTATGTCTGGATATTTGGATGTTTTATATTATAGAAAGAAGAGCAGTAGTTATTTATATGACTCTGAACTTTCCAGAATATTGGTTTATGATTCTCCTTTTCAACCAGAATTCTGGTCTTATCGTATCTTAACCAGTATGAGCATTAAGATTAAGGATGCAAATGATAACAGAATTATGGATATAATTAATTTAATTTCTCCAGAAATGATTGAACACCCTCTAATTAAGCTTTCACTTGGAATTCATTGCTCTTTTAGATTTGTAAACATTGTTAGATATTTTAGATACTTCAGAAAGTGTTTTGGTATCATTTCTAATCTAATTAAAGATGAGAATAATTCTATTGAATCTTTTCAAAATAAAGATGACCAAGATCCAGAGCAATATAGACAATTTGGCCATGCTTTGATTCTTATTTGTATACTAATTAAAAAATATTCAAATATCATTCGTCTCAAATATTTAAATATATTATTATCATCTAATATGAGTAAACGCCAACTTATGCCTTTAAATAGCTTCATTGAGATATTTGGGTTCTACATAGAATCTATTGAATCACTAAAACTATTTACTGAGAGATTTGATATTAAGATCTTTAACAAGGATAATCCTAATGTCTTTCTTTTTCAAGGAAGCAATATTGGACAGTTTCAATCAATTCGGCAGATTTGCAATCTCACCACAAAATTTGTGGTATCATTTAAAGACTGTATAAATCTCTCAACAATGGAATCATTAAGTATTTTAAACTCCCTAAGCTGGCCTTCTGAGATTCTGACTTCTCTTTTGGAAAAGATCCCCAGAATTGACATTCTAGACCCTATTTTAGGGAAAATTTCAAAAGTTGACTTTGAAAACAAGACGCACACAGAAGATTTAAACAAAAACAAGATCGCTGATTCAAATTCAAACCAGTTTTCCTTTACTTCTCTTTCATCAAGCAATAGGGATATAATTAATAACAATTATAAGAGCAATAATCTTTCCAACACTTTAATTCAAAACTTAAAAGAAATAGATATCAACAAAGCTACAGCATATCGTAATTATATCACAAACTCAACCAAACAAAACAAAAGAAAAGGATTCTTCATGGAAGAAGAGGTACCTTCCGTTTTCTCAAATCCAAACATTACTTACGATGTACACACAGACTCTACTTCTAACATGAATACCAATAATAGCAATAAACGAAGGTCTATTACTGAAAATGACACTCTTCTCTCTGAAAATACGACAAACACACCATATAATCTACAAACACAAAACAAATTAGCTAATTTTCAGATAGATTCACCCAAATTTTCCTTCCAAACTACCAATTCTCACGATTTATTAAATAACTTAATTCCAAGTGGGCGCCAAACGCCAGAACCTGGGCTTTGCGCGCCAACATGTCATAAATTACCAGAAATTAAAGAAACAGAAGAAAGAAAACAGAGTGAGAAGGATAATGTATATAATTACAAGAAAGAAGTCGTGAATGTAGGAGAATCTATTCCAAAAGATGATTTGGATTTAAGTATTCAGAAGAATGGCCAGTTATTGAAATTTGGGAAGGAGATTTCTGTGAATTATGTGGGGGAAGGCGATCTTGGGAATACTGAAGCTAATATTTTGGGATTAGAAAACCAAATAATAGAGGATGGACTTGTTGGTTTGAGCGGATGGAAACGTTTTAGAGTCTTCTTTAATAAATATCAAGCCTCGGAAATGGAGTTAAAGGAGGAAGTTGAGAATGATAGAATACTTGAAGATGATAAAGAAAGCCAAAAACGTATCAATATACTTTTATCCAGGATAAATCTTCCAGAAAATGAAAATGGAATTAATCAATGGTTAAATTTATCAGTTTCTGGAATTTTGGAGCAGATTAAAACTGATATTATTTCAAGAGTGATTAAATCTTTAAAATTTAGCTTTGTATTTTTTTATAATCAATTGGTAAATATAGAAGGGATATCGAGATCCCATATAAGCCAATTGAATACATTTTACACCAAATTGGAGCTAATACTTTCAAATTTAACAAATGGGGATTTCTTGGATAAAAAAACAGTTCAGACTACTAACCAATTGAAAACTACAGAAAATCATGATTTTATTTTTCCATGGAATTCTGTAATGGTTAAATCTGAAATATTATCAGGTAGCAAAAAAGAAAAAGATCAAATGATTATAGATATTTACGAAATTGACTTTTCTCATGAGAATTTTGAAAGATTTCAAGGAAATAAACAATCTCAGATTCCTGTTCACGTCGAAATGCTTTCAATATGGCAAAACAATACAAGAACCTGCTTAAGAAGCCAACTTTTTTCTAATGATGATATTTCACTCTTAAAAGAGAAAGAGAGAGAAAATGTTAAAGAAGCTGAAAATCTTACTTTAGAGAGACTTTTATATGAATATCTAATCAATAATGGAGATGTTATTGTTTGGACACTTCCTTTTCTTGTAAGAAGTTGTGAGAATTCTATCAATATTCCACTCAATAGTTCTTTTTATGACTCTGAAGATACTTCAAATGAATATATGAAAAGGTCTTTAGACTCTTTTGCCTTTCCAATCACATCAGAAAAGGGAAAAAAGCAACTTATTGCAGAATTTGAATCATGTTGTAAAGTTTTGAATATTAAAAGTTATCCAATTGAAGTTAAAAGCAAAATACCTATTCTGAAAACAATTACTATAGTTTTATCTTTTGTTACTTATATTCCAATTGATCATTTAATTTTAGCTAGTGGTAATGAAATCTTTCAACAAAAGCTTAAAGATGAAATATTAAACTTGGAAAATACTATCGAGGAAATTATCTTGAAAGAATATCTTCAAGAATCTCAATCATTAGTTATTTCAGATGAAGCCATTTTGGAAGTTGGAGATAGACTACAGTCTTTTAATTATGGTAATAATGAATCTGCTTTAATCTCAAATTATTCAGGAGTTTCTTGTAATTTGAAATTCAAATGTATTGGAATTGCTCCTTTAGAAGTATTAAGTGACTCTACTATTAAACAAGATAAAATTTCTATCTACGTTCCTGGTCTAAATTCATTAATTAATACAAAGTTAAATAATAAAAGCTTCCCTAATAATCTTGTTGTATCAAATCACTATCAAGAAGATCTTGAAATTAATTCTATTAGTTTCTTGTCTACAATGTGGCTTCAGAATTTCCATAAAGTATTGAATATTAAGGATAGGATTGGTATTAATATTAAAGGATGTAATGGCAATAAAGAACTTTCGTTATTTAAGGAGGCCATCAAAATTGGTTTTATAGATTGTTTTAGACTATTTACAAATGGAAATATAGATTGGATCTTGGTTTCTGGAAATTGTTCTTACACGGAAATTAAGGAAATCATTATTTGGATTTATGACTTATATATTAATTCTATGGCATGCTTTGATAATGGTTTATTGGCTTCTTTAACACCAAGAGTAAGTTCTTTTCCAGGCACTTTATCTTGGGATTCAAGAGATTCTTACAAGATTAGAGATTTATTAG
>NW_667045.1:0-5905 GCF_000006425.1 Cryptosporidium hominis TU502
GAATTCAAATTTAATTCCTGCGGAATTCACATGGAGTGATTATATTAGAAACATCCCTATATTAATAGAGAGAGAAAGGTTATACAGAGGAAAAGGAGGCGATTTAACAAGGAAAGGAGTTCTCAATTTAATAGTTTCCTTATCTAAATCTACTGAAATTATTCAATTCAAGAAAGCTACATTTTCTAGATTCCTCCAAACAATTTGCGAATCAATTAGACATTTAAGCTTTTCAATCCAGATTTCTGGATGTTCTGCATTAGATGCAATCATTAAATGGAGAATGACAAAATCTAAAGATTCTCCAGAATTTCTTGAAATTAAGAAACTTTTGACAGATTTTGTTCAAACTCTAAGCTCCGATACAATAGATATTCACATAATGGCTCTAAGAGGAATTATTCTTTCAATAGGTATTATCTTCCCTCATGTAGTGAATTTAATTGAAGAAACTTTGATTAATGATATTGTCAACTGCTTATTTGGAATATTTAATAAAGACAAGATAATCCTGAACAATGATGAGGGGGCAAATAATATTTTAAACGAGCCCATAACATCTTTTAATGAATTAATTTTTTCATCAAAATACGATGTTGAGTGTAGAAGAAATTCAATTTGGTCGCTTGGAGTCATTTGTTATTGTATTATTGGTACTGAAATATCTTCAAAGAATATGATCTTAGATCTATGTCATAATACTCTAGTTCAAGGTTGCTTTGATTATTCAACAGATAAAAGAGGTGATGTCGGATCATGGATTCGTGAGCTTTCAATGGAAACTATAGCATGCTTATATTACAATAACGTATTTATAGATGACTCAAAGTATGAAAAAATCCTTCCTGCATTTGTATTCAATATATTCAACTATTCTGACAAGCTAAGAGTTAAAGCAATTTTATTACTTTGGAAAATTTTGTACTTGCACTTTACAAACTCAGATTCCATAGAAGATAACTCCATTGAATACACGAATATAAATATGTACTGGATTTACTACCGTATTTTTCATGGAATTCCTTTTGAACTTTTTGAGATCTGTCAAATCAAAGAAATGAAAGAAACTAAGCTAGAGAACCTTTGTAAAAAGAATTCATTAAAATACAGACTGTTTGAATCTTGCCAGCTTATCTTGTACGACGTACTTAAGGACTATGCACTGGTACACAGTAAAAACTATATTGATGAACTTAAAACATTTTTTGGTACTAAAAGCAATCCATTTAACTTGGGATGTTATTATTTTGACATGTTAGACTCTATTGAAAAAGTCCCACACTCATTATACCCCTATCTAGACTTTGAAACCAATTTTTATTTGTCTTTCAAATAGAAATTTCCAAATCTTGTCAAATTCCAGTACAAATATATTTAAAAACTGCCTTTTCCCATTTATCCTTGAAGAAAAACTGCAAAGGTCAGCCTTGCTTGGATTAACAAACTGGATCAGCCATTCTTCTTCAATGAGTTCATCATCATCATCAATTAATCCCTACCAAGCCATAAACTATGAGTTAAATGTCTTTTTGAAGTCAACTAGTGATTTCTCTGCAGCTACTGTTTCAATTTTCTATAATATTGAAAAACTTTTAAGGCTTCTTTCTACATGCAATCAAGATGCCGCCTTTTTATGCGGATGCATGACTTTGCATGTACTACAATTTATTTTAGTATTGCTTACGTGGGAAATTTTCCCGCAAGAAAAAGCAGTCATGAGAGGAATTCTTACTACAATTTTACAGGTTCTAGGAAATACAAAAGATTTTCAAATAATTAAGATTTCTTCTGCGGTTTTGGTACATTTTTCGTTTAGTATACAAGTATCAGAAGATGATGAGTTGGCTCAGAAAGCAATGGAATCTCTTTCAGACCTAGTTTCCCATCAATATCCCAATATTAGGGCATACACAACTGACTATATTTACAATAATGTGTGCCATATTCAGTCATCAAAAAAGATTGAGTCTATACTTGAGTACATTAGAGAAACAAACTGGACGCAAAGTTATAGCAAAGAAGAGTTGGAGAAGATAAAAACTCAATTTAGAGATTTATGCCAGCTAGAAAATTAATACATACTTATGTGGGCTTAAATCGTATCATTCAATAACTTCGTTTAAGGTATTAACATTTGTAATTAAAGAAGAATCGTCTCCGGCCATTATCTTGTACGTGTGTACACACAGAGCGTTGGAAAATTTAAAGTTTAAAAATAAGTTTAATAGCTAATTAATCATTTTAAGAGACCATAATATACAAATATGGTATTATTTCAATGGCAAAGCGAATATGAGTACCTTTTACATCGAATATGTGACTTGCTAGACCAGTGTAAACAAATGGGGTTTCTACACATTTCAACTGATTATAGAAATGTTTTTACTTCCAATTCAACATTCCAGAATTATATTTTAATTGGGAGTAGCTCAATGAAGGAGTTTATGAAAGAAATGATTGAGAAGATGACCCCTTTTTATACCCCAGGAATACTTAGTTATTTAGCAGCTTGCTGCGTAGATGATATTAACTTGTCACATCTATTTTCTCTCCTTAGGCTTCACAATATTATGGAATACTACCCAAAATCAGTAAGCGAACACAAACAAAGAGCAACCATTCTAACGGCAATTTTTGGAGAGTTATATGCAATTAAAAATGATTTTGAGGAAGGGAAACTTAAGCTCAATGATTTTAAAAGAGGTCATGTGAATAACTCGGAAAATGAACAAAGTATTGAATTACTGAAAATGACAATTAATCAACTTGGAGGGCTGATATTGGATTCAGGAAGAGATAGAGCAACATTTATTAAAGAGGCATTTTGCGCTCCTTCTTTTGCTCCCCCAAAGTCTGATATTTTTTCAATAAACAATGATGAATTACTTAATAATCACCTCCAAACACAGGTGATGGTCAACAGAGTTTCCAATGTTAATAAAGGTGATCCATTATTAGTTTCTGCTCTGCTTTGCGGTTCATCATTATCAATCTGGCAAAGAATTCACCTATTATATGATCCTGATAGAAATCAAGCCAAAGACTCTATTGTATATGCAGTTATTTATGCAGCTCCACTTATGGATAGAATGAGACAGTTAGTATTCACATCTCTTCTCCAATCATTTTGTAGACCTCAGTGGTGTAATAACCTTTTACCTCAGCTTTCAGACAAAATGAGAAGGTTCAACAATCAGAACACTGAAATTATTCAGCTTATTGTTCGTGGATTTCTACTTTCTGGAGTGACTATTTGGTCATATGAATCTCCTCAGCAAATTTATGATATCAGTACATCATGTGCTCTTACTGCGAGGGAAAAGGATGCGCTTTTGAAAATCTTTAGACTGGTTGATGAAAAAGCTCTTGCCCAAGAATCTCTTGAAGAGTCATCAATTGCCCCCTCTTTTGAGTCTGTCATTAGGGAACTTTCTAGACAGTTTTATACTAATTCAAATTGGGATATAGATGATACCGGGTTTGTTAAATCTCTAAATGAAAGGCAATCATATAATAAACTAGGAAACTCTATTGAGGGCGCTCTCAAACTCGCTGAAACTGACTACGAGTTTATGCATCGTCCTCTCAATATTGTCTCCGACAGAGTCAAATTCTATCAAGCAATGCAGCACTTCCAAGCAAATCTAAATGACCCCCTGGCATCATTTGAGTCTAAATCAGATGCATTGATACAACTTTCATCATTTGAAGATATTGAGGCTAATTTATTTAATGTTAACTGAATTAATTAGAACATATTTATTAAAAAAAATGTTTAAATATACATCAACTTAATATATAAAATACTAAATATTTCTACTATATTCTATAAGCCAGCCTCCCACGTATTATTTACTTATTATTTTAAATTTCCTTTATCTTGTTAATTGACATAATTTAGCCTTGAATAATCTTTTGCATGCAGTCGGCGCCAATTGTTTGGCGCCTGACGAGTAACGTAAATTTGTTATTGGGAGGGGTGATGGATTTAAAGGATACGAGGGAAAATAGAGAAATACTTTGTTTATTTAAAAAAAAAAGACTACTTTTAAGAATTAATGAAGCATTAATGTGTGTGAGAAGTTTTTACTAAAAAGGTATAGTAGTGGTATTCTTTGATTTAGCTCGGAAAGAGAATCTGCTCTTGAAAAGGCTAAGGCAATAAGGGACTAACATGTACGCAAAAGAAGATTTTGGAAATGCGAATATAAGTCAATTTATTCGACTAAATAACCGGCTAAGAGCTAATGGGTTTTTATCTATACCGTTTCTTCCTGACTTAACTTCTCCTGCTAGATCTCTTATACTAAATAGAAACCAAGTTGAAGAAGATAATAATGAAGGTACAAATTATTTAAGATACGCAAACCCGGGAGTGAGATTATCAGAAAAATTGGTTCAAACCTCAATGATCCCTCAGAATCTAAATGATGTAACTACGCCTCAGAATCTTTCACAAATTGGAGAAACAGAGAGGCAAAATGATAAGTTCGAAATCACTCCAGGTATTCGTAAGTATACTGATTCTGAATATTCTGGTTTGAACACAGATGATTTGAGAACTGTAGGTTCTATATTACATGGAATTTGTGCTGACAGAGACAATTCATTTGAAAATGAACAAAATGTTAATTCTATAACAGAAATTGCAAGAGAACACTCTGTATCTGGAAGAAATAAGATGGATTTTCCTTTTGATATGCCGTCAAATTATAGTTCCAAATATGGGATGAAACCTGATGGTGATTTTAGATTAGGGTCAAGTATTGAGCTTTCTTTCACTACTGAACAACCTGAATCCTTGTCTATGGCAGCTAAACCAGAATCTATTGAAACTAACCAAAGGTTAATAGTTGATGGAAACAAACTCATTTCAACTATTCACAATTTACTATATGAATTAGAATCTCGAGGTGAACACACTGTTGAAACTATAAACTCTGAAAGGTCACAAAAAAATGGACTTATGGAAAAGTTAAACCTCTTGAGAAGGAAATATGAAGCCTTAGAGAAAGAGAATGAATCTCTTAGAATGATAAATAGAGTTTTAACCGAAGAAGAACAATCTAATAGAAAAAATAGGGTTCAAGGCAGGGAAACCCCGCAATGCTCTACAATTAGCAAGTTAGAAAGAGAGAAACAGCAACTTCTTGTTGAAAATAGTCGACTAAAACAAGATATTCTAAAGCTTCAAGAGGATGATGATAAGTCCAGAGATAAAGCTGATCAATTTTTGAGGTCTGTTAAAAGCAATCTGGACAGTGAAAGAGATTCTAACAGAGCCAGTACCTTCAACCACACTGGTACGAGCAGTAATATTAGTGGAACAACCTTAACAACTTTAGAAAAAAAGAAAATTCTTCAATCACACTACCTTTACTCAATAATTGTAGGATTTGAAAAATCGATCAGCTATTGGAAATTGCAAGCCAACGGTCAAAATAACTTAGATTCTAAGAACGGGCAAGACTCATTTGAGGGTAATGAAACTAATCTAGGAAATTCAAATGATACTATTTCTGAAAAATCCTTCTTTGAATTTTGTCAAGAAAATAATATCTCCACAAGTGAGCTAATGAAAAGAGACAAGAATCTTTGGACCAGAGGTCTTTATATGTTACAGAATACTGATAGATCTGAATTAGAAAGTATAGTTAGGTGGTCTTGTAGGCTACTTAATATATCAAACTTTAGAAACATTCCAATTCAAATTGGACAGCTATTAGCCAAAAAGAGTACTTCGGCAACCCCAAAAATCACTCATATTTTCGAAAGTGCTTCATCCAAGAAAATTTCCTCCCAGAATAATAGCCAAGAAGTCATATCAATTGAACTACATGATCGTTTCTACAACCACTTTAAAACTTTATTTGATGTACTTGATGATCAAGATGTTATCCAAGCA
>NW_667068.1:0-6404 GCF_000006425.1 Cryptosporidium hominis TU502
CTTCAAAAAATCCAATGATTCCAGAACTCTACTCACTACCCTTCTTCTTTGTTTAGATAACGTTGAAAAGAAGAATCAAAACGTTATTGTGATTGCATTTTCAAACAAACATATCCTTGAGCTAGATGAAAGTATTACTAGAGCTGGAAGATTAGATATACATATTCCTGTATAATTTTAGATTTAATTTTTTTTATTCTACTTAACTACCCTCAACAATATGCATGCATGCATACATTTACCAACTTATTTTTCACTTACGTGTACATTTTTTTTTTCATGTGGACAAAATTAATAGCGAACACAAAAGACTATTAGAATGCAAGATTTTTGTTTTTTTTGCATGACTTATGGACAGCTTCTTTTCTAATCACTATTTTAAGTAATAACTAAAAAAGTCACATTAATATGACTGTAAATAAATTAATTTCGACTTATTTTACCAGAGCATAAGCAACGTTATATTTGAATAAATTAGTAATTACAATAATAGAAATTATAATTACCAAGTAAATTCAAAAATAACAATACTCTTTAGATTTCATTCAATCACGAACTTTTTTTCCCCCCCATAAAATTATTCAGATTTAAATTCCCAAATTCCACCTCTCTTTCTGAAGTACTAATTTAATAATTAGTCAACCTCTTCCATCTTAGATGCTTGGAGCTCTGCATCATTAACTGGTTCAAGAGGTGGGAGATCATCAACAATATCTTCCTCATCAATAGAAAGACCGAGCTTGATCATTCTGTTGATTCTGGATGAGAATTGAGTTGGATCTTCTAATGAGAAACCAGAAGTAAGGAGGGAAGTATCGTAAAGTAACCAAATCAAGTCTTTGACAGTCTTATCAGACTTGTCATTGGCAATCTTGGTCTTGAGCTCAGTAATGATAGAGTTATATGGATTAATTTCCATAGTCTTCTTAGACATCATATAAGATGTCATACTTGTATCTCTAAGAGCTTGAGCCTTCATGATACGTTCCATATTTGCAGACCATCCAAATTCAGATGTAACGAGTACACATGGTGAGTCAGAAATACGCTGAGATGTGATAACCTTATCAACCTTATCATGAAGAACCTCTTTAATTAATTGGCATAAAGGCTCATATTCCTTCTGGAGAGCTTCAAAGGCTTCCTTCTCCTCAGCAGTTTCTTCTAAAGTAAGACCTTCCTTAGTACAGCATCTCAACTTCTTGCCATCGAATTCCTTCATTTGTTGTACACAGTATTCGTCAATTGGGTCAACCATGTAAATTACCTCATAATCTAACTTTCTAAGCTTCTCAAGGAATGGTGAGTTTTGCACTGCTTGGATAGATTCACCAGTAATGTAGTAAATTTCCTTTTGATTTTCCTTCATTCTATCAACATATTCTCTTAAGCTTATGAGTTCCTCGCCACTCTTTGATGTTTGATATCTTAGGAGCTCACTAATCTTATTTCTGTTGGTAGTATCTTCATGAATACCTAACTTAAGATTCTTACTGAACTGTTCATAGAATTTCTTGTAATCATCAGGCTTTTCAGTAATTTCAGTGATCAATTCCAAACATTTCTTAACAATGTTCTTCTTGATGACCTTAAGGATCTTATTCTGTTGTAATGATTCTCTTGAAATGTTTAATGGAAGATCTTCACTATCAACAACACCTCTAACAAATCCTAAGAATTCTGGGATCAATTCTTCACAATCATCCATGATGAATACTCTACGTACATAAAGCTTAATGTTGTTTCTCTTCTTTCTGGTTTCAAAGAGATCAAATGGAGCTCTTCTTGGAATGAAGAGAATTGCCTTAAATTCTAATTGACCCTCAACTGAGAAATGTTTAACTGCGAGAGGATCTTCCCAATCATTTGAGATTGATTTATAGAAAGAAGAGTACTCTTCAAAAGTAACTTCTTCTGGTTTTCTCATCCAGATTGGTTTATTCTTGTTAAGTAAGTCCCATGATTGAGTTACTTCTGTAATCTTCTTCTTCTTTGGTTCCTTCTCTTTAACTTCTTCAATTTTTGGTGCATCTTCACCATCTTCACCCTCCTTCTTCTCTTCCTCCTCATCGACATCAGAATCGGTGATTTCTTTTTCTGTAGTCTTCTCAACAGAAAGTTCAATTGGGAAGGAAATAAATTCTGAGTGCTTCTTTACTAAATCTCTCAAGGTACGCTCCTCAAGATAATCTAATTGATCTTCCTTAAGGTGTAAGATAATTCTAGTACCTCTTTGTAACTTATTGTCTGATGTATCGTTAGTAATAGTGAATGAACCACCAGCTGATGATTCCCAAATGTATTGTTCATCACCATTATGTTTGGTAATTACAGTAACTTTATCAGCAACAAGATAAGCAGAATAGAAACCAACACCAAATTGACCAATCATACTAACATCACCACCAGCTTGGATTGCTTCCATGAATGCCTTTGTACCTGAACGAGCAATAGTACCTAAATTGTTAATAAGCTCATTCTTAGTCATACCAATACCAGAATCTTCAATAGTTAAAGTATTATTAACTTTATCTGGAATAATTCTAATATGCATTTCCTCATTACTCTTTAATTGTTCTGGATCAGTCAAGGATTCATATCTGATCTTGTCCAAAGCATCGGAGGCATTAGAAATCAATTCTCTCAAAAAGATTTCCTTATTGCTGTAAAAAGTATTGATGATCAAGCTCATCAGCTGCTGAATATCAGCATTGAATGCAAAAGTCTCTACCATTTTGATGGTTATTTGTTTTATAGAAATAAAAAATCTTCAAGTTTTCTTAAAAAATGAAAATTACCCTTTTTTTGATAGAATGATTTTATCTCTTCTCTCACCTGCCCCTATTTTATTCAATTTTAATTTAAACTTCCCCCCCTTTACCTATCTATTAAATATCTCACCATTTATTTGACATTATATAACTATATTTACTTTTACGTCTATGCATTTCCGGTCTTTACTATTCAACTATCTATTTAATTATTCTTATCTATTTATTTAATTTGATTATTAACTTTATTTTAAATGGGGGTAATTGTTGAGACAATACTTGCGTACCCGTCTCACCGATACCCTCATAAAAAATTACTTGAATTCCCCTCTTAATTATATTTATTGCGTATTAAATATTAGTACCAGAAATTAATTTAAATATATTTTTCTGTGTTATCTGTGATATTATATTGAAAGAAAATGATTGTATTATTTCTCTTTATTCAATTTCTGTTATCCCACTCTAATAACATCGTAACCCCCCATTAACCCTCACAATATTTTCTTCTCCAGATTATTTTTAACTTTCCCAACACTTTAGTGAATGTTGGTTTATTGCATAGAAAATAAGATTAAATTGTTTTCCTCGTAGTTTTGTTATTTTTTTTTTTTTTTTTTGCTGAATATTTAAATCGAAAATTTAAATATTCCATTTTAAAACTTAACTGTTCATATGCATTCTCAAGAATAAATTGTGTTATTGAAAGAACTTGAATTACCACGAAATAATCTTGTATGTATGCAAGCTTTTCTTCAAGACTCTTTCTATTTGTATCACGTTTGCATAATACCTAAATTTGTATTCCTCCAAAATTTCTTATCTCATTCTTTCAGCATCAAATTTACCTTTATTTCCTTTTTTTCTAATGTCCAAATCTCAATTTGACTTATCACCGTTACTAACTTACATTATAATAATTAATTCAATCATGCACTACGTCATGTGGATGCAAATTTTCATGCATGCATTCGTGTGGATAAACAATTTATGAAATACCGTTATTGCAAAGATAGTAAACATGTATTAAAAAAAAAAGAAAAAAATTAATGTTTTCCTTTGTTTATATTTACTAAATGAAATTTTACTTGAAAAATTTTTGAATTTTTTATTATAAAACACGAACATTCTTGGGACCTTCAACAAGCCTCTTTGCTAATTGAGTATAGTCAAATTTGCCATCTTTATCAACATTTGCAAGTAGTAATAAATCTTCAACATCATTTGCTGGAACAGGTTCTCCTGTTGTTGTCATTAATTTTACAAAAGAATTTGCTGGCATAAGTCCTGTATTTTCAGGATCAAAAACTTGAAAAGCTTCAATTATTGTATCCTCATCAAAAGGAATCCTATATTTGGCTCTGAAAATTTTAATAAATGCATCAAATTCTATTGGAGCCAATGAACTTGTATCTATTTTCTTAAACCCTTTGTCTTTAGTTTCATCAGATTGAATATCAAGTCCTGGCCAACCTTCTAACAATGCTGTTTTTAAATCGCGGTCTGTTATTGTTTGCCCAAGTACTCTAAACAGAATACATGCCTAAAATATTTTAGAGTTAATAAAATAATTAAGTAGTTATTTATTATTATTTTCAAAATAATAATAATAATTTATTATTAGGAAATGAATCATTTATATATAGCATACAAAACTACTGCATTATTATTTAGTCAAGTAAAAAAACAGAATAATCGATTCACCCCTTATAAATTATATGTAATATACTTTATCAATCTTATATTTTTCACATATTCATTCAACGATTTCAAAAAAATAACTTACCTGATCAAAGTTAATCTTTCCATCTGAATCATCATCTGCTAAATCAAAAGTCTCTCTTACTGCTATTAGCTGTGCCTCATTTAACCTCAAACTCTGTTTATTTAATGACATATTGTTTTATTATTATTATCCAAATATAAGCCACAAACAAACTTTTTGAAGTTGTAATTATGAATAGAAAAGTTAACCCTTAAATTTCTTCTTATTTGTATTAGTGGATAATCGATCAAATATGTATAATTTCTAAATTATAAACTTTACTAATATCTTGCTCCTTTTTCCTATCTCAATCTCAAACCTTTCTAACAATAGAATCAAATTTACTGATTTAACTTGTAAATGCATTAATTTTTCAGATTGGCGCCGCCCCTCACACACATTAAGCCACAATACATTGTCTAATTGACATTTCCCGCCTTTAGCGGGAATTTTTAACTGACGAATAATTCATTTCATTAATAATATTTATATTACGTTTATCAAAAAATTACTCTCTACTGAATCATATTTCGAAAATGAGTCAGGATTGGAATCAAGTGGTATGGAAAAAAGGTGGTTCTAGACCAAAAGGAATATCAAAAGAACAAGATCTTAATCAAGCAAGAAGAAAAGGTGAAGAAATCATTACCGAGAAAAAATTTCTTGGAGGTAGAAATGCATCAACTAAACAAAACATCCCTCAAAATGCTGCCAAATTAGACGAAGATACTGGTGATTATCGTATCTTCAGAGTTTCTGGGGAATTTTCTAGAGCTTTACAACAAGCTAGAGTTGCCAAAAAGCTTACTCAGGCTCAACTTGCACAAATGATTAACGAAAAAGCTAGTGTTGTTAATGATTATGAATCTGGAAAGGCTATTCCAAACCCTATATTGGTTCAAAAGATGTCCAGATGTTTGGGAGTCAATTTACCAAAGCCCGCCCCAAAGAAAAAGCCTGATAATAATAATGATTAACAGAACAATTGTCTATTTACTTATTAATCACACTTTTCCCTATGTTTTTTAAGTAATATTATAGGTTCATAATCTTCTATATAGATTAGGTACCTCCTACATATCTAAATACTAATCAACAATCTCACTAAACTTTTTTTTTTTTTTTTTTTTATTAATATATCTAGATTTAATAATAATAATATAAATTCACAATTTAAGTAAATATTTCATTTACATTGCTAGTTATTTTATTTATTTTTATTTTGTTTCTTGAATTTGTTTAATCAACTTTATTTTCTCATTTATAAGTGGTAACTTTTATAATATTCTATAATGTTTAACTTAATGAAATAAGAAAGAGAGAAAAAGATAATTCATTTTAATTTAATTGTATTATCTGACTCTCTAACTTTTAAATTTTCTTATTTGAACTTTTTTTTTTGAAATTTGCACCCACATAATCTTTTTATAAATATATATAATCATTCATTAATGCATGCAATATTTTACATTATTCATATTTCATTCATTTTTCTCTCTTTTATTCTAGAATTATTTTTATTATCTCCTTAAAATTCTATCTTTATTTATCTAAATTTATACAAAATTAAACTTGAAAATACAATAATTGTTGAACTTAATAACATTAAAAATGCTGCAACAACGGGAGAAATAATTATATTCGGATAAAAAATTCCTGCCGCCATTGGAATAGTCAAAACATTGAATATATATGCCCATATGAAATTTCTATTAATTACTTTATGTGTTTCTCTAATAATAATAATAATAAAGTTATTAAATCAATAAATTATTAAGTAAATCAGAAGGAAAAAAACAACTCAAAAATCTCATCTCCAAAATTTCCTAATTTACTCTTTTTAACTTACCTTCCAAGCTTAAATAAGA
>NW_667070.1:0-6448 GCF_000006425.1 Cryptosporidium hominis TU502
ATATATGTTAGATTAAAACATAACTGAATTATAACGTTATAAATTTGAGAAATAAAAATTAAGGCCGTTTTATAATTCTTAATAGATAATAGTTAAAAGTTCATAAGTATTGAGACTTATGGAAATATATTTAAATAAATAATCATTTATATTAATGTCATAATAAATTCATCCTATATTCTTACTTTTAAGAAATGGGTTGGAATAATTTTACTGAGAATCAATCATAAATAAATGAATATTATTATTAATTAGCAAATAAAATAACGAGGAACTACCACATCTAATGAAACTAAAAGCCACACTTAGATTATTTGCTTTATTATAGATACTAATGATGGAATGTAAATAAATATCGTTGCCAAAAGAAACAAAACTATTGTAAGCTATAATACTAGAAGTAGGTATAAATATAGTAATTAGTATAAAGTAAAAAATGATAAACCTGGAAATTACTTTGCAAATTATAATTTAATATTAAGAATTTTAAATATTTTTCACTTGTCAATTCCGAATTTGACAAATTACAATTAAACCCGCCAAACTCCAAATTTTAATTAATTGATAAACAAATACAGTAAGAAAAGATGAAAGGAATTAAGAAGAATGTAGATGATTTTAATTCTTAAGATATCAGAATTAAAAGCTGAGATAAGTTTTTGGCCATGGATTAAATTAAAAATTCTCTTGAAATTATGCAATTTATTTGGAACTTTTATAGCGCCTAGAATAATAATGCAAAAAATCAAATAACGAAATTTAATATAATAGTGAAATAAGAGCCATTTGAAAATGAGGCTAAGGATCAAAGTATACCTCATTTTTTTAGTTAGCATATTTACAACAAAAATATGCAGCTCGTTGACGATAAAAGAAATAGAAGCTATTGGTAATAATGATCATTCAAGAACGCATAGTTCATTCACTACTGACTCTGAATTAATATCATCAGATGAAGAATCAAATTTGACAGATGAACAAACTATGTTAAAAAGTTATTCCTCTTCAAAAGATCAATCTCTTTATTCAAATAGCCAAATTATAGAATATGATGATGTATTAGGAAATCTTGGTATTATTGCTATTATTACAAATAAAAGACAGACATGTAGAATAATTTCGGGTAACTTTAATAAAAGAAATGAAACAAAAAATACACTTTATTTATTATTCGATACTACTAATAAGAATTTTGTCAGCATTTTTGTTCCAAGACTAATTGACTTTACCCTCAAAGGTAAACAAGGTTTAGTTACTTTAATTTATAATGAAGAAATTTTCTTATTGAATAAGCTACTTCTGATTAATTCGAATGGGGAAATTTCTACAACAAATCATCCATGGAAACTAGTTATTGAGGTCAATTCTGATTATAATAAACTTCAAAGCCTTCCTTATGATTTGAGAAATAAAAATTATATTAAATTACCCCCAGATAATTGGGATGCAAACGATGACAGTGTATATCCTAAAAATATTAAAAGCATAAAGCCATTAAGTATATTGACAAAAAATATGAATCAAATCAAAGAATTAAGGATCCCCCATTTCTCTGTTGGAGTTACCCCAACTGCATTATTTTTAAAGTTAAATACAGGTGAATATATGTCCATTATTGTTCCCAATAATACAGTATTTTTTGTTGATATTGATGATTGTAGTATTCATTCAAAGGATGGCCACTATTATAATATTTGTGGTGGTTATGCTGTTTACTGTAATAGATGGTTATTTACAAACAGGCCGTGGAAATCTAGAATTATTATTCAAAGTAACTTCGAAGAATTACTAGTGATAACTAAATCAAAACTTCAAGTTCTTGAAAATGTTGAACAATTATCGAATAATTCGAAAATAACGGAGAATTTCAGAAATAATATCAAAAACAATAAATGTGGGAAATGTTTCTGCTCTAGAAATTAAACAAAATTCGAAATTTGTCAATCATTTTTATACTTACCCGAAAAATATAAATATTCCGACTAAGTATCATTAAATATTCATTTTGGAATTCATTGAAAAACACAAATATTAAGATTTCTAAACATTAATAGTGTGAAATTTTCATAATTCCAAACACTCAATATACAATACTCATATTTCAATACAAATTTATCACTTTTTAAAAGAAAATGTTTATTGTCAACCTTTTCTTTAGTATACGTTTCTACACATTTTAATTCTTGTATAAAACCCCTTTTTTCAAAATTTATGAAACTAATTGTGAAATAATATAAAGTTCAACTGAATGTTTTTCTAATTTATTCGAAAAACAACTTTATAGATGAAATGCATAGCATTAATGAAGAACAAAGTAATATTGTAGAATTTATTGTTCTTAAGCTTTTTGTTTTACTTTTAGAACTGAAACACTTGAATAGTTGAATTGAAATGCTTAAAATGGCAAAAATTGATGAAAATATTTGAGAAACTGTAATGAATCTTGACTTTATACTAAAAATTGAAGGAAAAATGAGTGGAGAAATTATAGCTCTTGAATAGTCTGCGCTGGTAAAATGACAAAGTACTGAACATAATGTAAAAAATATGGAAAATTTCCATTTTTTAAAAATTTCCAAGTTCATACAAGAAATTAAAGTTCCTGTAAAAAATACATTTAATAAAAAGTGAAAGGAAGATATCAAACTCATAGAAAAATGGCAATTAATATATGAACCAAATGATGAGCAGATAATTAGGTTAATAAAAGATCCAATAAAACAAACATAATAGAAGATTCTGGGACTATTTTTGAAAATCTTACACATAATTAATAAAATTAAAACGGAAAAAATATTAGAAATTTTTGATTTATAAATTAAATTTTTTGGTTCCATATTATTCAAAAAATCTAATAATGAATCGTATAATAATACCATTAATAAACAATAAATTAATTTGTAAAATGAAAAGTTTTTTAAAACTGAAAAATATTTCCTATCCATTTCATTTGAAACATTTCCACTCTTATAAGTCCTCGCTATTGGTGAATTATTCACTTTATAGGAAATTAAAGAGTTGTTAATATAAAAATGTGGAACTATTACCAATGCAGTAGGATCCAGAACCAAATTTATCAGAAATAATAACAAAAACGTTGAAAGAAATCCTGGGTTAAAATATTCTGACTCAGACAACAAATTGGCAAACTCTTCATTCGTTAGATTTTCTAAATTAGTATCATTTTTGAACAAAATACTAACCAAATAAAATAATACGTAGATAAAGATTGGTATTATAAATTCAATATGAAGTCGTTTAATGAATGAAGTTTGTTTATGTATCTCCAAAGCTTTTAACCAACCCTGCACAAAGAAGATACATGGAACCAAAATATTCAGTACTAAAGCAAAAATTCCATTATCCCCTATTTTAAATCTAGTGATAGATGGAGATATATCGCCCCCAAATATAATGGCATGCATAAAGTGCCATATGAGTAAAAGAACAACTAAACAGTTTTTTAAGTAACAAATCTGATCATACATAAAAATATTATCAGTAATAGTTAAGTCTCCATCAACCTCATCCTCAGAATATAAATCAATCTCTAATAATGAATCATAATCACTTTTAATTATTTTCTCCATTTATTATAACTTAAATAATTGTCTTTTTAAGGAGTTTCCAATCAATTAATTTACCGCGTAAATATTTAATAATATTTTCACAACAGGAATCTAAAGGCGAAAGAAAGATTAAGAATTGCATCAAAATTATGTGAAATAACAACATAATAGCAAAAGTTTTGGCATAACTATACATGTAAATTAGCACTATTAGTAACTATTTTAAAGTGGTAGGTAGCAATTGCTAAAGCCCATTCCTTTTATACATCAAAAAATTGCATAGAAAAATATCAATTTAACTGTAAGAACGGGCCCGAAACTATCACTAACATTCTAAAACATTTGAATGAATAACCCCAATTTGAGATCTGGAGTGTATGAAGGCGTATATTATATTTAAAAATGCACTTAAGAAAATAATTAAATTTAAGTGCAAATTTAGTAAGAATTAACACCCATTAAGTTGTACCTAAAATAGATTGAGTTGGATGCCACAAAGCAATGACATTAATCAGACTAGTCTCGATTTACATTAATTTAGTGAGTTACGACTCTGTCAGAACTAATGGCAGTTCTCTTAACTTTCTCACGAAAAAATGAATAAATGATCTGAGCTATAAAGGTTTTGGAGATAATCATTCAAAAAATATATTGTATGGAGGTTCAAGAAATATACTAAAATCAAAGCTGGATCAAAATAACGCGAGAAATAAATCATTAGGAAATGCGCGTTTTGTTAGATCAATTTGCATTATGCCAATACCTTCATATTTGAATTTAAATTTGATTTTTATCATACAACCTTAGTACAAGAACAAAAGCCTCTTTTCAGCCTGGAAGGCTTTTGTGTATTATGAGCTTTCATATTGTGTTTTTTAGAGGGTGTGTCTTGATATTTCGTATTTCTATATTCATGGATATCTTTATTCTTAGCTTTTGATTTTCCTCTAGTTAAAGTTGGGTTGGGGCTTAAGCTCATACTATGATCCTGAGCCTGATCTCCAATATCAGAAATTCTCTTGCCACTGTTTGCAGATGTTAAATTATTACAAATATTACTATTAGCTGTTTCATTTGGATTTTTATCTCCTTTATTCTCCATATTAGATTTCTGTTCAACAGGAGAACATTCACGTTGAATAATGTTTGAATTAGCAGGAGCTCCTGAATTATTAGCCTTCCTAGAGGATGATGAGTGTATGTATCTCTTATTACTTTTGGATTGTTTTTTCTGGTCAAATACGCTTTTATCCAGAGAAACATTAGGCTGAATTTGAGGAATTAGAGATTTTCCAGTAGTTTTGACACAATTATTAGTTTGCATACTAGATGTCTCAACTTTTTTACTGCCATTAGAGTCAAGTTTAGTCCAATCAAAATCTCCATCATCAACATAACCTTCTCTTTGCATTAAATCACGAAAAAGTTTTCTCAAGTAAGTGTAATCTGGTCTGTCCTCAAAACGGAGCACTCTACAATAGTGTAAATATGTTGCAAATTCCGGAGGATAACTCTTACACAAAGTCTCAACGGAAGTACCCATTTTTTTCTCCATAATCTTCTTATACTTCTCTTCCTTATTATTAGCACGGATCCCCTGCCATGGAAGAGTTCCATTCCTACAAAAATACATTAATACATAACCTATTGCCTCTAAATCATCCCTTCTGCTTTGTTCTATCCCTAAATGAGCATTAATTGAAGCGTATCTGGCAGTTCCTGTCAAGTTCTTATTTTCTCTGTAAGGAATATGCTGTAAGGTTTTTGGATCTCGAAAGCGTTTAGCAAGGCCAAAATCAATAACATAAATATTTCTAGATCCTCTCCCACGCCCAATTAAAAAGTTATCAGGTTTAATATCTCTATGAATGAAATTTTTCGAGTGAATATATTCAACCCTTTGCAACATTTGATCTGCAATCATTAAAATAGTTTTCATTGTGAACCTTCTATGACATAGATTAAACAAATCCTCCAAAGATGGCCCCAAAAGTTCCATTGCCATTATCTGATGATTTACTTCTCTATCTAATTCACAATGATAGACATTGGCTATTCCTACCCCTCCTTGTAGAAGCTTTAAAACTTTTGTTTCATATATTAGCTGCGGATGCCTGGACATTGTTGATTCTGCCTTAATTGCCACCTCCTCATTGGTTTCTGTATTTACTGCCAAGTATATATCTCCAAAGCTTCCCCCTCCAATTAATCGCTCTATCTTCCATATTGAACATACAGTGGTATTTGATAAAGGAGATGAAATTTGTGATACCATTTTTTAAAAATAACAATTTAGTTAACCACTAATTTTGGTTAACTAGGCTTAATTTTTGGGTTTTACCCCTAAAAAAGTATATTAATAATAGATATTAATTTAGTTGGTTTATCTCACAATATTGCGAAGAAAAAACTTTGTTTTGTATTTCAGCTCTCTCATCCAAATTTTCCAAAGAATAATTTCAAGAAATCCTTTAACATTAAGTCCGGCTCACTATTTCTGAACCCAAAATCCTGAATCGTTAATTTGTCTTGCAATTCTAGTTTGAATTATTTACTAATTCTTCTCCAGTACTTTGTTAAAATGTACTTGGAACCTTTCTCAACCTGCTGATATTCTCTCATCAAAAAAAAAGAAAAAAAAGAATATTATCTGTTTTTTTTTTTCTACCTTATCCTCGCCGTAATTTTCTCATTATGTCCTAAAACTCAAATTTTTAAAATAGTGGGGTGGTTTGGCGGCATAATATTCTTTTTTCTTTCAATTTACATGCCTACCTACTAGAAATATTAAAAATAGTCGTTAAATAATAAATTATTTTGAAATTTTAATAATTGAATTTTATTATCGTGAAATCAGTGGTTTATATGTGAACATTTAC
>NW_667080.1:0-6825 GCF_000006425.1 Cryptosporidium hominis TU502
AGGGGTGGTGTGGGATGGGCGTAGGGCGGCCTATGTGACGGAGCTGGGGAGGTGGTACACCGGGCCTGAGCAAGGGAGGGCGGCGTAATATTAGAGCACTGTCGAGCGGCTGGCGAGCGGGGTGAGGGGCGCTCACCTGCGCCCGTGTCGGGGCGGGGTTGTCGATCGGGCGCCAGTATCTAGGCGGCGGGGTCGGGGCGTAGTCGAGGGGGTGGCGTTGTTCGATGCCGGGGGGGGAGGCAACGGGCATGGGGGGCCGGGAGGTGTGCGACGGGGTCGTGTGGTAGTGGGCGGTGAGGAGGCAGCCAAGACGGTGTCTGTGGTAGCGTCGTTGTAGTGGTAGCTGAAACCTATTCATCTTAATAAATTGATCAGTTTCATTGGCAACAAATCTAATAATACCAATGGAATATAGTTTAATATCCACTTCTAATGGTGGTAAATCGCTCTTGTATGTATTCAATAACATAAATGATAAAGTACTCGATTTTCCACGTTTTAAATTTTCCTCACAAATAGTAATTGAGTCCCAATCTACTCTCCAAATTGAGAAAAACTCACCATCTAAACTCCCAGAATTGATATTATTTATTAAATCTCTGAAAGCTCTATATCTAATAGCAAATGGAGATGTCTCTTCATTTCTTTGTTTTTTCCTTTTTGCATAGTTCAATACAACCCCCATAAAAGATCTTGCTACTTTATTTAATGCCATTGCAAACTTATAAAGACCATAATTCCTATTAGATCTCATATTAATTGCTTACTTTTCCTTTCTACCTTATTGTCATTATATAACTTTCTTGTCTAATACCTTATTTATAACTTTCCTTACATTCGAACCCTGGTATTTCTTATAATTTCAGAGGAATAAGGATTTTTTTTAGTAATTAATTTAAAAAAAATTGTTCCTTAACTTAAACCCTAGCTATCGTTTACTTGTAAACCGATTAATATTTTTTTCTATATTCTTGCTCCTCAATATTTCATATTATTCATATTATTTCTAATTCCAGCGCTTCTTATTTTTGCATGCAATTTAATTAAACTCATCTTTTTTACTTTTTTTAATCAATCTTTAAAAATTTATTCATTGTTAGTTAATCAAATCCTAGAATTTAATTTTTTTTCATTCTTCTTATTATCCTGATTCATATAATTTGCTTATATTCATCGCAATTTGATATTTATTTTAAATTTTCTTTTTTCAATTAAAGTAATTCATTAAAATACACCACTATTAATACTCGAAAAAAATTTAATGTGGAAATGCATGCATTTTGTTAAATTCATGTGGAAATATTGTTAATTAAATATTGTCGCATGCCGGTACTATACATTGCATGCAAAATGACTAATTTTAATGAGTTGATATATTATTGAGTAAATAAAAAGCTAAATTGTTTAATTAAATAATATAAAACAAGTGATTAATGAATTACCTTTAATTTCTAAATAGCTTTCTTGTTACGATCACTTGTCAAATTAAATTTTGAGTTGTATTGTATTAATTAATTTATATTTAAAATATTCAAGTAAATGTTAAATAAATTTCCTAAATTCAAATAATTTTCTAATATAAACAAGTTTATCAAGTTCTATTTTTCCTCATACAATAATTCAATATATTTAATTTTTCTTTAAAATAAATTACTACTTCAAAATCATTCGGAGACAATAAATAATAAAATAGCAAAAGTTGAAGGTAATGTCGGAATAATGTTGATACAAATACTTCCCTACATAATAGCTATCCTGCAATTATTTATTACGTAGTAATAACGTCCTCTTCAATGCAATCTAAAAATAAATAATTTTTGACATTAAGTTGGGTATTTTGACCCGTAACCTATATGCCTACTAATTTAATTAATATATCAATGCTCTTTTTCATTCTTGAAAAAATTTTCTAGTTTATACAATGCGTAATGAAAATCTGAATTTACGTTTTAATAATTATTCCAAGCTTTTACACCATTTAAATTACTTGATATATATCAGTAAAAAAAAAAAAAAAAAAAAGAATTTCTCGTTTTATATATACCTATACACATTAAACGTAATTATAATTATTTTACAATTTTACACTTTACTGGCGCTATAGACAAGACGTTGATTTGTTTTTTTTTGGGACGCGTATATGCGTGTAAAATCCATAGTAAATACATGTCAAAAAAGCAATATTAAGAAAAATTTCATAATTCAAAGTTTTGTAAAAGTTATTTTTGCTCAATTAGAACTTGTATTATTTTATCTTTTACTCCGCTATTTTTATATTTTACTTAATTAATTAAAGATGTCTGAATGGGATGATATGGTCAAAGAATGGTTAATTGACACCGGTAGTGTATGTGCTGGTGGTCTTTGTTCAATAGATGGTGCATTCTATGCTGCTTCTGCTGATCAAGGTGATGCCTGGAAGACTCTTGTTAGAGAAGATCATGAAGAAAATGTTATTCAATCCGACGGAGTTTCAGAGGCTGCTGAATTAATTAATGATCAAACTACACTATGCCAAGCTATCTCTGAGGGTAAGGCACCAAACGGCGTTTGGGTCGGAGGAAACAAATATAAGATTATCCGCGTAGAGAAGGACTTCCAACAAAACGATGCTATTGTTAATGTTACATTCTGTAACAAACCTCAAGGTGGATGTTTTTTAGTTGATACTCAAAACGGTACTGTTGTCGTTGCGGTTTACGACGAATCCAAAGATCAATCATCAGGTAATTGCAAGAAGGTTGCTTTGCAACTGGCCGAGTACCTCGTATCTCAGGGATACTAATTAAATTAACGTTGCAACGTTCTTTATTCCAGACTATTGGACATTATGAGGACTTTAGCAGAGGCAAAATGCTCTATTCAATATATTCAAGCCGAATACAGGGAAGAGCTCGCCAATAATCTGAATTCTATATTAAATTTTTGTTATTGGTGTGTTCGTCAGTTTAATAGACGGAGAAATCTACTGTTTATTTTTCAAAGATGCAAAGGATTCCATTATTTCTTTCAATTATTCGGTGATTTGTATTATTTTACCGTATCTGCTAATAGTTTTTTTGTTCGCATATAAATATCCAATAGGCTTTTATTAAAAGTTGCTTAAAATAAAGTTCAAGTGACGGATTGCACACATTTTTTTTGCGTGTAGTTAAATACAGAAAGAGTTCCTAAGTGCTTTTTCTATTATTTGTTTTTATATATAATAGTTTCTTTGGCTCGTTACTTGTTTACAGTTTTTTTTTTTGTATTTGCGAATATATCTATTTTTGCCACGTAATTTCGATGTGCAAAATGCATGCAATGCTTCAAAAAACATTACGTAGCAAAAGTAATTAATTGTCAATGGACAAAATTATTTTTGATTGAAAAAAATGAACATGTATAATTTTATTCTGTATTGTTTGAATTATTTGTAAATTTTGATTTGTTTTAATTTAGTTGATAAATTCACTTCTAATAATATTCCAAGATACGACTTTTTTTTACTCTTGAAATGATTTTAAGATGTGATAACATTTTTAACCTTTTTATAATCAATATATAGAAAATTTAATTCATTTGAAGTAAAAGTATTTTAAGAGAAAGTGAGAGGAAGAGAATTGAGGAAAAAAAGTTAAAAATAGAATTTTCTAATAAACCAAACAAAAACAAAAGCATACAATTAGAAAATCTCCAAATTTTTAAAATACTGCCAATTATTAAATTTTAAAGAATTATGGTATAAAATAATTAAGTGTCGCCGGTATTAGAATAAAGTTTTTTGCATGCATTATTACCAAATGGCATATCTTACAAGAATGATTTAAAAAAAATTATATTTTGGAGGCAAAATTTTCAAAATTCCAAATTAAAGGAAATAAAGACTTTGAAAATCTTTATAAACCGTACTATTATAAGCGAATATTATCTATATTGTAGTTTTAATTATGTATTTTCAATTACTTATGTATATTTAGATTTAGAAAGAAAAAAAAAACCTTAATCAAAATCTCTTTAATTTGCATTTAAACTTTAAATATATCCAGAATTTGAATTCCATTTAGAATGTTCACAGTTTAAGTCAATTAAGTCAATATTATTTGAGTTTGATGATGATGGAATTGTAGCTGAAGCCGTCACTGAATGCCTCAAAACTGGAGGCGGTGGTGGTGGTGGCGGTGGAGGTGGGGGAGGAGGAGGAGGTGAAGATGGATGGTGGGGCTGGGAAGCCTGTGAAGGTGGCTGTGATTGATAAAATGCCTGATTCAAAGAGTTGGGAGAAGGAATTACTCCTGATGAAATTGAATAAGCGTCTTGTTTGTTATTTAATCTCTGGGTAAATTTATTTTTGTAGTCCCAGTTGATTCTCAAAACCTTTGCTATAATTGCATCATCGTATAGTGGCACGATATCATCATCATTTAAAGGATCCATCCATGCGTAAGTATTCCCAACACGTACTTTAAATCTAAAGTAATAAATTCCAGGTAATGGAAATGAATCTTTTATTTGTTTTGTTGTAAGAGTTGAATGAGTTCCTTTCACTTTAAATGTATTAGGATTATTCTCTTTATCGCCATCTGACGGTATGAAATAGTATACTGTGATCAAACCTTCATTCGAAATCATCCTTGCTTTAGTTTTTGCTAAAAAGAAAAAAATACTAACTTGTTCTTAAGAATTCATATAGATAATGGCCTGAAATTTATTCTTGGCACTTGTATTTCTATTTTCTCACGTTCAATTTCTCTTTACATAGAGATATATAATATATATAATACAAATATATATGCATAATATATGATATATTTCTATACATATATATATATATATATATATATTCCTTTCTTTATTTCCTTCTTGTTTGCACTCGCTCACTCACTAAAATGTTCTTAATTTAACTCTTATTTTATTCATTCACCTTTATTTAAATTTGCTTTATTCCCACGTTTTATATTTACTAATAATTAATTATATTAGCCTTTAAAATAATTAAATATAAATAAAATTCCCGCCCAAATTCCCGCCCAAAATTTGTTATAGTTTTTTTTTTGTGATTTTATTATTTCCATTAATAAAAATGAAATTTATACAAATTTTGAATTATTAGGTATATTATTTGTAAAATGTGTGCTTACAATATTAATGTATTAATTAATCAAGAGTTTCATTAGAAATACATCATTTATATTTGAATGTTGAAAAAGAAAAAAGTTATTTGAAATCTATTAAATCGAAGGAATATTTTATCTACTTTCTTTATTGTGTTTCCTTAAAATTTTAATTAATCTTTAATATTATATGAATCTTGAAATAAAATGAGAATTTATGAATAAAAATCTCAAAATTTAGGAAGAAATAATAAAATACATTTTCTATTTGAATAATATATAATATTTTAAATCTTATTCATTCTCAATAATAGAAGTTCTATTTTTTATTTTATTAATTACTCTAAAAATCTTTGATTTAATTTTGCTCTTTTTTGAAATTTTTTGGCTCTCATGAGATTTACCTATATAACTAAAAGAATCATTCAATTTAGTATTTTCCATTGAACTTATACGAGAAGATGAAGTATTTAAAGCTGAAACAGGAGGATTAATATCAATAATTGGTGAAGATAAACTCAAATTTGACCTCTTTGGTACAATTTGGTCATAATCTCGTAATATGTCATTACTTATAACATATGAACTATTGTCATTAATATTATTTTTATTATTTTTATTTTTATCATTATCATCCTTCAAACTTTTTGTTTGATTCGAAAGTTCTTTATTGTTTATTATTCCATTTTCTTCAATAAAATTATTCAGTATTACATTATTTGAAGTTTTCGAATTATATGTATTAATTAAATTGGATTTATTATTTTCTTCATTAACAATATTCGAATTTTTACAATAATTTGAAGACTTTAAACAACTTTTCGATTTTTTTCCTGAATTTTTAAAGCTTTCCATAGCTATTGGTAAAACTCCAAAAGACTGAAATACATTATGATCACAACAAGGATTATCAATTATTAAATTATGATGAAAATCTTCAACATATGGATTTTCATCATTATCTTCGTTAATATACAAACTTGAAGAAGCAGAGAAGAAACTCTGAGAATCTTCAATAATCATTGCAATATTTTCAGCTAAATTTGGAGATTCTGATAAGACTGAATATTCTCTTATAAAATGTTGGCTCATATCACCAATATTAGCAATATCTGTATTCATATTAATTGTATTGATTATACCAATATTAATTTCAGCTGATAAATCTCTATCCTCATTATTAGTAGATTGTATCTTTTGATTTGGTATTGTCAAATTATCTAATTTCATATTATCTGTATGTTCCATTAAATAACTCTTTAATTCCAACTTTTCTATCTGTTCAATATCATCATTATTATTTTTCCTATCTGAATTTAATATTTCATTGATTGGAAAATTATCGTTACTGTTATGAAGATTATTATTATTGCCATGATGATGTTGATGTTGATGATGATGATTGCTATTATTGTTATTACTGTTATTATTACCCACATAATAATTATGATTATTATTATAATAATGATCATGATTATTAGCTGATTTAATATTACTATTTAACTGATTGAAGTTTTTATCAAAACTGAACGATTTTTTATCATCATCTAAATTTATATTTAAAAAAGATGAAATTATATCATTAAGTTCTTTAAGTCCTTTTTCATCCCAAAGAATTTTATTATGTTTGTTACCATTGTAATATAGCTTACCAAGAACATTAAATTTATTAAATAAGAGAGGCGGGGTTTATCCTNCTCCACTAGGGCCGGCAGTTCNTNAACCGTGGACC
>NW_667104.1:0-7613 GCF_000006425.1 Cryptosporidium hominis TU502
GTTCTGGGATTTGTATATTTTTAATGAAACAATTTATGGTAATATTGAAATTTTGAAAATTAATAAACTTAAAGATCAAGCGGGAATTTGAGTAATAGTTATCGTCAAAAATTAAAGTTTCCCAACGAGGGGAAAGCGGAGAAAGAATATAAATCCTACAGATAAAATAAATTGAAAGAGTACAAGTCCGGGAATTAATTGCCTCTTAAATTTGTTAGTTGAAGGTTTTTACCTGTCAAAGGTTTAGATTCTGATTTTCATTACAGATATAAGCCTATTAATTGAGCTTTAAAAGAACCTACTAGGGGAAAAGAAAGAATACGAGTATTGAGAGAGTTCATCTGTAAATTTCGAGGTTTCAGAATAGCTAAATAACTGTCAGAGTAAGTGAATAAAACATTATGGATTTAAAATTGGAATTCCTCAATAAAACTGAAAATAGAACAACAGGATGCAGTGCACAATGCATATTTGGCAAAATAATTCTGTTAATAGCGTCAATAATATTATTATTAGGGCTTTTGGTTTGGATATTCCAGGAGAAGCTTCTGTTCTTTCCAAATATTAATGGGAAAAGAGACTTAGCATCAAACTTCCCAGGATACAGACATCCAAATGAGAATAAAATGAATTCAGAAGATGTAGTTTTAACTACGGATGATAATGTTAAATTATATTGCTGGTTTATAATACATAAGAAGTTTGACAGATATTCTCATGAACAATCAAGTGCGATGCATATTAGTTCTAATCTATCAGAACCTCATCATTTGGAACAAGTTAAAAAAGATAGTCCAAGGAAAAAGATTTTAGATAAAATAAGAAAGGCTCCAAAATATATGAAATTCCATTTCCCTGAATTTTCAGATAGATATGAACAACAGGAAAAAGCTCCAACAATTGTCTTTTTTCATGGTAATGCTGGCAATATTGGGCACAGACTACCTAGGTTCTTGGAGTTTTATAATTTGATTGGTGTTAATATATTTGCAGTTTCTTATAGAGGATATGGGGACAGTGAGGGGACCCCTTCTGAAGAAGGTTTCTATTTGGATGCTAAAGCTTCACTTGAGTACGTCCTTTCTAGGACTGATGTGGTGGACAAGAATATGATCTTTTTATATGGACATTCCATTGGCGGCGCTGTTGCCATTGATCTCGCTTCTAAGTATGATGTTACTGGCGTTATTCTAGAAAATACCTTCACTAACATTAAATCAGTTGCTTTCAGAGTTTATCCAATATTTAAATATTTTGGATTTTTCTTCAAATTCATACAAAGACTTAAATTTGATTCAGTATCTAAAATCTCACGTGTTAAATCTCCTATCTTATTTGTAGTTGGGAATGAGGATGAAATAATACCTCCCACACATTCTGTTGAATTATATATGAAGGCGGGATCGCCAAAATCTTTAAACAAAATTTATCTAGTATCAGGTGGCTCACACAATGACACATGGATTAAAGGCGGAATGGAATTTTATTTAATGCTGCTACAATTTATATATAATGCCATTGATTATAACAAACTTGAATTAGAAGTATCTTCAAACAATTTGATAAACAAAAATCAAGAAGAGACTTTATTTTCAATACAGGAAATTTTAAAAACTAAGGAAAGTTCTCCTATAAGTAAGCTAAGAAAAAAAACAAATTAAACTAGTATTTTTTAAGACTCTAATAGAGTAACTAATTCGATACATTTTCTTCAAATTATTTTTTCTTAACTTTTTTTCTTACATTTCTTCCTCTCTCATGGCGCTTCCTTTTATACAAATAGTCAGAAAACCTATGAATGCATTCAATATACTTGCAACATTTTATTCATAATAAATATACAAAAGAACAAAATAAATTAATAAAATGTAAAATTTAACATATTAAATAATTACTTAACTTGACCCCTAAACTTTTTCTAGTTGCTCTTCATTTGAAATTAAGGCAACTTTTTCTGATGTTTCCGCTTTCATTATTTCACATTTAGATTCTGAGCTGCTAATAAGATTATTATTTGGAAGAGGATCAACTAGCAAATTCTTTTCTCTGAATAGAAACCAAAGGAAAAGAAGTAAAAGCGGATAAAATAATGTAAAAATAAAAATTAATAAACTTGGAGCTATCTTTATATGATTTTCATCGTTAAAATTGAAAAATGTATATAAATCATTTATACTTATTGGTAGCAAGGAAAGAAATGAATTTGGAAAGAGATTTATAGCGCCAATTGCCAAAAGAATTCCAATAATATATGCATATAAATAAAGGCCATGCAATAAAAAGAATGGTTGGTAAGTAGAGTAACAATCCCAAAAAACTAAAATACTTGCAATTGCATGTTTGGCTATTGCTAAAATTAGAGTTACACTTGTATTTGGGTGAGAAACCATCCAATATCCAATATTTACTATAAGTCCTGTAGGAAGTAGAAAACTTTGAATCATCCATGCATACCAGCATGTCCAATTCAGATAGCTTGCTTTTCCAATTATATCTTCAATTTCTGCAATATTTTTCCCATAAATATTGTCATCGATGCTTGAGCTCACCAAATTCTGCGCCTGGATTGAAACAATACTTAAAACAAGAAAATATCCTATTGTTGCAATACTGCACCAATTTGTAGTATAGTACCTTGCTAAGTTTTCAATCCTCCAAATTTTTATTTCTGTAAAAATATCGTATAGTATAATTGTACAAAAAAATACCAGGCAAAATAGCCTAAATAAGAGTACTTTTGAATGATTAACATAAGGTAGCCAACTATTTGAGAAAATTATTCTACAATCTCCTCTAGCTAATTTGAAATATAGTCTTGAGAATTGGAACTCCCATAGGAAAGATTTCCAATAGTCATTCAAACTTTCGTTGAATTGTTCATTTTCTAAAAATAAGTTATCTTTGATTAAATTATTTAAAGGTTTTGTTCCAAGAATACCCAACACATCATTATTTCCAATCATTACTTTTCAATTTGATTCAATTTACGAATAATTCTATTTTTTGGAAGAGGGAGTTGTGTGATAAAGATTTTAGGATTACACACAAATCTTTAACTTTAATATTATATTATTTAACTCCTGATTAAAGTTATTTTTACGATAATCATGCCATAAAAAAACCAAATTAGCTTTCAATAATAAACAAAAACTCAAATTTATGATTATTAATTTTTAAAAATTATTTAGGCCTAAAAAAAAATGAAGTAAAATTTATTCACGGTTTAGTCAGGCCGGAGTTAACATTACACAAAATTATGGTATAACACACAAGAAAATAAATTAGAAAAAAATAAAATCAGTAAAATTTATTGAAATCAAAAAGTATAATATTTTTAGAATAATAAATTAACACTTTCAATAAATATCTGAACCAAATTTATTGATCATGCTATTACTCATTATGGAAGAATGAGACGACTGAATATACATATTCAGTGTTTCATTGGCGTCAACTAACTTTTTGAGTTGGACCTTATACTCACTAAGCTCCCTATCTTTCTGTGAACATAGCTCATTTAGTTGTGAAAGCTTATCCAACAACGACTTAACTACCTTTTGTAGGGTGGTATGGCTGTTTTGTAAGCTCTCATACTTTTTAACAAGTTGTCCGTAGCTCTGTTGCTCTTCTGCAGATTCCAAATCTTGCAATCTTCTTCCCTCCACTTCTGGTCCAGAAACAGATCTAGTCCCTAATACAGTCTCAGATCCAACTCCAGCTTCAGTAATTTCATTTTCTGTTCCTAATGAAGCTGTAGGAGCAAGAACTGAATTCTCCTTCTCACAAATATCTCCAATAAACCCCAATAATTGTCTGCCATTGTAATATTCATTCAAGTTTCGCCTTTTGTCTCCAAATCCATATATGTCAAAATTACCACCCATCAATTGCTCATGGCAAGACACCTCAACCCCTTCTGATCGCTCCTTACGCTTATTCATAATCTAACAGACGTACTTGATAGCAAGAAAATAATCTATCAGCACGTCATGACGTTTAACATGATTCTTCTTTCTTGATTCAGATGCCTTGAAGTTTATTACCACTTCCTAGTCGGACAATAATTTCTTGTTTTGATTTAGGACTAGGCTATCAAAATCGCCAAAATACTGATAAAAATAGAAACACTTTTCAAATTTTACAGAAAATCTGAATGTATGGCTTTCTCTGGTTATTTTTTTGCTTTGTCCTCCCCCAATGTACTTACTAAAGTTGTAGTCCTTTTTTTTCTTTGAAACGCACTCTTTCCTTTACGAAAAAATGAATCTCTTTTCCCGCCTAAACTTAACGACAATAAGTATATTTAATATAATAAATTAAAATTAAAAAAAATACATAAATATATTACAAGTAAATGTTTTTTTATTAAAAATGTATATATATATTTTTATAAATATTATTGTGTAAATAAATTAGAATCAAATGAATATGGATATTTAGTAGATTGTTCAAATGGAACATATTCACATATTTGCCAGTTTCCAGGTTAAGTTTATTTATTTGAGGAATTAAATATTTGGATTTCTTAAAATGTGATTTGGCAATGTGTGTGAATATTAACTTTAATATGTATATCTATTTATTCATGCACTCCAAAAACTACTTTAAATCTATATATTTGTTTTTTTTGTTGAAATTTGAAATCAGTTTGAGCTACTTGAATTTGATATTTTTAGGAATAATTTACTCTTAATTCACTCCAATTGTACTGAGTTAGGTTTTTAGCTATAATTTCGTGCTTAAAGTAACAATGATTTTGAATTCGAATTGAGAGTATATACTATCTATAGAATTTTGGGTTAAGTTTATCTAAGTAGGGATACGGAGGAGATATTCTAAGAGATTCGAGTAAGTTGAATTGTAATTTGAACGTGCATTTGGTATTTGAGCATTTTGAAAAACTTGATTATCTTAAAATTAAGACGAGTTACAACGTTAATAAAGCGTTTGGTCTTTTTGCATATTGGACTTTGTATGAATATTTAACCTATGCATGAAAAAAGAAGTGGACAAGTTGTTTGCACACAAACACAATTTATTGAGAAATATATTGCAGACCAAACAACTTTAGAATGCTCGTTGAAATTAAAATAACATTATCAGGCAAATAAAGCAATCGTGTGAACTATTAAAAAAAACAGATGAACTAGGTAAAATGAACTTGAATCTTTGTTAAAACAATTTGAATATTAAAAACACTTTTCCGCAATTATTCTATGCAAGCTGCATGCAAAATGAAAAGTGTTTGCACAGGAAATAATCTCTAGAACGCCCGCCTAACCCTTTAATAGAAATAATTTAGAGAATTCATGTAATTAATGTGGGGAGGCGCCATTTTAGTCTTAAGTTTCGTAAATAGAAAGTGTGCATGCAAATCTGGTAGTCTGCAAAGGTTGTGAATACATATTTAAGTTTAAATATTGCATGTAACCTGTATTTATGCTTTAGAGCTGAACTGAACAGAGCTCAGTGGACAGCTATGTTGAAAAGTTCATACGGGATATCTATAAAATACAATATAAAAATACGGATATTCCAATCAGAAGATTAAAATTAAGTAGCGTAGAAAAGGGTTAGAATACTATAATTAAAGTAAAATTAAGTTATGTTCCTTTTGTGGCCTTCAGTATTAATTTTCGCAAATAGTATTTGTATATTGATGCATGGGAAAGTATTTGTAAATTGTGTGCCGCCTAATCTCTGATAAAAATGTTTAACAAATAATAGCAAATAAAGTATGAAATTAGTTTATATAGAGGTTATTCTCATCTTATTATAAGATTGGAATAAATAATCACACTGTGATGTTAATATTATAAGACTAAAAACTAAGAAAGTTATTATATAATTAATAAGGAAACAGTAGAGAAGTATTTTCGATAAAAAAAAAAAAAGAAGTTAAGAATGGAGAACACTCAGGTAAATAGCGATTTATCGAGTAAGTTTGTAGTAAATTCCTCTCAAATTATGGAAAAGTTGCCTCGGAACTGGCTTATTGGAGGAGAATTAATAGAGAGAATATTGATATTTGAACCGAAAAATGCTAATATATATTACCCTTAATATTAATTGATTGTTTAGATATTGAGAATTTTATAAGGCTTTCGTATAAACAACAATTGGAGCTTGTTACTGAACAAGAAAAGCAAAAGTTAAACTTATATGCTGATTACATTTTGAATTGTATTCCTTTAAATATTAGAAAGTTGAAGATTAGAGAAATACTTGAAGACCAAGGCAAAAATTTAATATTATCAGGTAAGTCTTACTGTTTAACTCTCTAATAGATTTGTTGTATTAACTTTGATAATCCTTCAGAGGATGAGAAAACTGAAATTTTAAAAAAGTTAAATGAAATTGTTAGTATGAAGTCATTCAAACCAGAATCAATGCCAGTGAACTCATCTTCGGAATCAAAGAATGTAGGACTATATAAGGACCATCTTAAAAAGTCTAGAGTGAAGCTCTTGCCAATTTCAAATACATGCTACACGATTATTAGAGAAAAAACTGAAGATTTTTTTCCAGGTGAATGTGATGAAAACGCTGATAATCACAACAGTAACGGACAAATCCAAAATAATATGAACAAAAATACCTTAGAAAATCAAATGTTAGATTCTAACATGATTAGAGATGTGATAAGCTCACTATAAAAGGAAAAAGATCTACCATAATATTAGTGTCTAATTATATATATGGATGCACTTTTTTGATATTTGAGATAACTTTACTATAAATACTATAAAACGGTTTGTCTTGAACTGAACTCTCGCTGTTGAATGAAATCATTAGTACACTAGCTGGTCTCTTAGATTTACATATAGTACCTAAAGTCTTTTTACTTCCAAGATATCCATAGTAAATATTCTTTTCCTCGCACAAAATAGGAATATGAGCAATAATATCCACTGGATGAATATCACAGGCAATTAGAACAAGCCCTGTCTGTCCTTTTCGTATGCTCTTTGTAACTTCATGTACTCCTCTGCGTATATATCTAACTTTCTTACTTCCTTTCTCTTTCCTTTCTTCCTTCTCATACTCTTGAACCTTCTTCACAAGCTTAAGACATCTCTCTAAAAGCTTTCCTCCAAAGATTGGGTCTGCTATTGCTGATTTGTTTGTAATTGCTTCCTCTCCTTCCATTTCAATCTCGTCTTCAACATGACTTAATTCTGTTGTATCTTCTTTCATTTCTTCAACCTTTTATTCTTCCAAATTAATTGCCAAATTAACCCAATCTGTATAGTCTAAACTCCTTTATTCACTTTTTTTTCAAAATATTTTTCCTATTCTAAGTTTATGCAGCTTTTCCCTTTTAACTCCAATAATACAAGTCAATTCATTAATTAAAAAGTCATTTTCCGCCAATCATTTGGGCGGGATCTTGGGCGGTACACTTCAATAGTCAAAAATAATTGTAAGAAATTTAATGTGGGAATTTAAAGTGAGATAAATGAGTAAATAAAAAAGAAAATAGGAAGAAGGAAAGAGTAAATTACCGCTATCGATTAGATTTCATAGGAGGAGGTCTTTGAACTTTATTGAATGAAAGGTCTAATAATAATAGGTTGAGTATTTTTTCAATATTAAAATTGTTTTTATAAGAG
>NW_667127.1:0-8225 GCF_000006425.1 Cryptosporidium hominis TU502
AGACATATGCCGGTATAGTAGTCTCATNTGTGTCTCAGGGCGCCAAACCATCTTTAATAAATAAAATAATAAATTTTGCAAAATATAAAATGATAATAAATAAATTATTGAATGTCAAGTTTTATATTACGTATTGATATAAATTTAATAAGGAATATTTTGGGGGGAAATTTTTGTTTTTTCAACTAATAGATGAATCTTTAAAAATTCTAATAAGCAATAATTATTACAACTAATTGTGTTATTCATTAGAATTTCTTTTTTGTCATAATCATTTTTTTTCTAATATTTAACAATTACTCTTTCTTTACCATAAGCTTGATGCAAATTCCTAAAGCATTCCTTCATTCAAATATCTGAATTTTCCAGATAAATATTTTTTATAAGTTTATTAAATAGGAGAAACCTACTTGAACCCACTAATTTTAAGGCTACTGACGGGTATCATACTGAGACAGCTTTTCCCACTTATACTGATAACTCCAATCGTCAATTTACTAATTTAAATATATCTAATATCTCTTTTGTTTGCTTTTTATCCTAGTAAAATCATCCCTTATTATATAAATTGTAGTTAATTAGATAATAAATTTAGGGAAATTTGCTTATTTATACTTTAATATAGCGGATATTGATATTATATTAGCGGCAATGCATGCAACATGCATGCATTAATAAGCGCCAACAGTATATTTTGACCTTATAGAAAATACTTGTCCTTGTTTCATCCTTTTTTTTGAATAAAAAAAATGATCAAATTTACTTATTATAAAAAAACTCACCTAAAATATAGAACTAGAACAATCACAAATATCTCTCAAGAAAGAGAATAATCAAATATTTAAATACTTAAGGTTCTTAAATAAAATTGGAGAAATTGGCATACCTTGACTATAAAAATGAGTTTAATAGTAATTATTTACTAACTTTATTTTTATTTCAAAATCTGAATTAATAGCTACAATTAGCAAAACTAAATGATTTGAAAATTTTGTGTCTTAACTTTGAATTATCCTGAGTTTTTTTATTATAAATGATTTATTAAAATCAACCCCACTACAAATACTCTAACTTTATATTTATTAAACTACTCCCACAATAAAGATCACACTAAAGAAATACTTAAATTTACATCCATTTTATTCAAATTATTTGGACTTGATTTTCTTTTCATATTCATGTCTCAGAAACGCTTTTTTTTGACTTCTTGTCTAGAAACACCAAGATTATATTTAATTAATTCACATGTAAACGGAATATATATAATAAATGTTTATTTAAATGAAAAAAAAAAGAATTTGGATATACAAATGAGTCAATTATGGAGAGAAATATATAGGGGAAGCAAAAGTAGGGAGAGTTAAAGATCAATATACTTTAACAAAAAGAGCCAAAGGTGTGTTTTTTTAATTAAAAAAAACATGCAACAAAGTCAACAATTTGTTGATTATTGGCGCCTAGCATGTAATATTTAGTGCATATTTTAAATCTTTGTATAGGTTCAAAAGAAAGAAAAACAACCCGTCAACCTCGACTCTTTCCATCAAGAAGATTCGCATTCTACTGGAAGCCAGACTGTGCTATTGTGGAATAAAGACTAGAAAAATATTCTTGCTATGTTGAATTAGTGAATTAATGACAAAAATTAATTTTTGGAGGTGCATGAAATTTATTTAATAATGATTAATATGTGGGGAGGAACTTAATTACGTATATTAACATTCATTGTTAATAGAAATATAGGTAAACTTGTGTATTTTAGTTATTTTTAAATCAACTTAAAAGAAATTGTTTTATCCAAGTAAAGAATTAACAAATTGAATTACATATCTCACAATTCGTTTAGCTTATATAAATAATGTACTTGAGGAATATTGCCAAAATTAATCTGCATGCACATTTAAATAATTGTCAAATCGTTGGCGCCTTTTAGACTTTAACTTAATAAGTGTGAATACGTACAAAAAATGTACAAAGGTCCACAAAAAAAAGTCTATCACTAAAACTAAGAAAATTCATTAGTTAAGATATTTAAGTTACACATTTTACTAAGAAAATGAAGTTAAGTTTTTTCTTATCTTTGTTGGTGCTTTTTATCAGTTACTATCAAGTTAATTCTCAAGATGCTTATCATCCATTTAGATCTACTGCTCTTGAATTAGCTGATTCAAAAAATCAGAGTTCTTGTAATGAAAACTGTATTCAGGAGAAAAATGATAGATCACTTCAAGAGTCTAGTGAGAATAGTAATTCGGGAACCAGTCAAGGTTCAAACAATTCGGTTGGCAATATTATTCAAGAAAATATAAATAATCTTTATAAAGAGTTAGCCGATCATTCTCAAGAACAAGCAAAGAATACATGGGATTCTTTAAGTACTGGAGCGAAGGCTGGTATTATTATTGCTATTGTAGTTGTTGCAATTATTATTATTGCAGGAATTATTCACTGTCTCTGTATTTGCAAGCTCTGTTGTTGTTGCTAAATAAAAGGAGTTTGAGCAATGCACAAGTTCTATCTAAATATTGTGTTAGTAAAGTCTTTAAAGTTCAAAAAAAAACAGTGAAGGAATATAGGATCTTATTATCTAATAGGTTAGTTAAATATTAAACTTGAGATTTAATAGGCCATGATCGTCATAGGTTAAAAAGGAAAGAAAAGTCAAAAAATGCTATCGAATTTCTTTTAAGCTTGTTTAATTTTTTGTGTTTTTTTTTTATTTCTTTTAATCAATTTTATCTCTGCACACATTTTTTTTTAATTAAAAAGAAAATGATAAATTTGCATGTATGCATATAGAATAGCCCCTTTTCCCCTCGGAAAATCTCAAGAGAAACTTGCCTTTATTATTAACATGTTAATTGTATATATCATTATTCAACTTTCTTTGAATTTTAAAATGGATGAAATTCATCATTCTTCATCATAGACCTTTTTAAAAATTATCTAGAACAAATTGAGCAAAGTCTGTTCCTTTTTTCCTTGCAATTTTTTTTTCTGCCAATTACTATTTATAAATAATAATTACTTTTGCATGCGCCATTCCTAATGTATATTGTCTGGTCTATTTTAAAATGACATAAAAGCAAAATGATTGGCGCCCAAAAGTGGCGCCTTCATGCAATTTGTAAGTACCGTTACTAATAAAAAATGTGAAAAAAAAAGATTAGAGATCATATAAATTTAGAGGAAAAAATTGAAAACGCAAAGATATTCATAGAGAATTGAAAGGTTGTATGGAAAGCAAAGTTATTTTAAGAATAGACGTTTGATCAAAAAACAGGTAGAAAAGATTGTGGAGGTTGAAGCTAGGTTATGTTTAAGCTTAATAATATTAATAATAATAACAATAATAATAATAATAATAATATAAAACCTCAGAATGTACTTCGTAATCAATTCACAATGAGATATTCATTTAATAATGATCAATTATACTCTTACAGTGGAGGTGGAAATAGAGGTCAACGAGTACCCAGAAACGAAATGAGTGGAACAGTAGGTTATAACAATGGAGTTGGATTTGTAAATCATCAAAATTACTTGGAACAGGTAATTAAATATCAACAAGTCCAACTTCAGCAACAGCAACAACAACTTCTGTTTACTCAACAGCAATATGAATATAGTTTACAACTTCAATACCAATATCAGTTGCAGCAACAATTAAATCAGAATCGATTTAATATACAGCGAAACTCCCATATTCAAAACCAGTCAAAAATTATGAATGGACCAGTAACAACATTACCGGATCCTCAAACATTTGGGAAAGCTGAAAATATGTATTCCGAGATTTGTTATTCAAATGATCAAGGAGAACTTGAAGTTTTAGAACCATATGAGATTTTAATTATACCAAAGCGTGATAATACTGTAACAATAAGAGATGTATCACATGTAGATCTCAGTAATAACAAGAGCTCTAGATATCAGGAAATGGAAGTTGAGGTTGAGATCAAGAAAGGGGATAAAGATATTGAACTTGAGACTGTTAGGGACGAGCTTTTAAGTGAAAAAAAGATTAACATGAATTCTGATACAAATGAAGAAATTGAGGTGAATGTCTATGAGACAAGGAATTTTGAAGAAGAGAAATACTCTGAGAGTAGTTTTGATCAAAAATTTAATGACTTTGGTTATGAGCCTATTAATAATCGCAGTATAGAAGTAGATTTGAAGGAATGTTATAATTGTGAAATTCAAGATGAACAGATTCTAGAAAGTGAATCAGAGCTTGAAGAAGTTTCTTTGAACGGTAATCAAGGAGAAATCGAGATTGAAGAAGATTCAGTTTTAGTTATTAAGTATAAGAATAATGTTGGGACAGATATTTTGAATCTCATGGAACAGAACATTGACAATTGCGTAATTGATGGTAACTCTTACTATTATGAGAATTTTGTGAGATCACTTAGTTTTGGAGATTATTCCCCCTACGAAAGTCAAGTTGAACCAAATTTGTTAGGTTTCGGAGATAATTGTTTTTATATTGTAAATAATGGACCTTTCTCACAATCAAACCATACTTCCAAACTAGTGGAGGTCTTAGAAGATGAGAAAAATGAACAAGAAGAGAAAGATGGCAAAGATCATTTTCAAGAAGCAAACAAAAAAGAAGAAACTGAGGAAAACATACAAACAAAAGAAGTACAAGATGTCAAAAGTGAGGTTGGAAGCCCCAAAAATAGTAGAGAAAGCCTAGAAGAATTAAGCGAAAAGATTCAAAGATTTAATTTACTCTTGGAGAAGATAAATAAGATGGAACAAATGAATATATCATTTAAGGAAGCATTTTTAAGTGAGAAATGGAATTTGAACTCTAACTTAAATAGTGGAACACGAGGTCTGGAGGGCATTAAGGGAAAGATGGAAGAAAATCAATTAGAAGACGACAAGAGTGTGTCTGAATGCAGTGCTTTAGGAACAGTCAAGGACATTTATGATAGTAATCCCCATATTATTTACAAAAATATAGAGGATAGAAGTTTTGAAAACTCATCTGAAAAATTGGCAGATGTAGAAGGAGAACTCGAACAAGGGGAGGAACATGTACAAAGATATATTCAAGCAATTAACGATTACTTTGCTAGAGAGGGACTTCTTGGCGTGTGCGAATCAAGACTTAATACTCATAGATGGGAGAGAAATTATGAAAACGCTATGAGCTCCTTAAATAGTCAATTCAAGGATTCATTCTATAACTCGGATGCATTTTCTGAGTCTGATCCTGAATCTGCAGTAAATTCTATAGCTGTTTCCGAAGTTAATTCTGACTTCATTGAAACCAAGGAGAATGAGGTTATGGATGGAGTTACTAACGAACACTGTGAAGATATTCTGGATATTCCTGACAAGTTTGTAGATGAATACAACAATGATTTAATCAAGGATGAGCATAATCAAGAAGATAAGCTTCCAAAACAAGATTCACTTCAATTAGAAACTGAAGAGATTAAAACTCAAGAACAAAATCTTATTAAAAATTCCCGATTGTCTAGCCCAAAGGACTCAAGAACTCAATTATTCCCTTTAAATCCTATTCATACTGAAAATAAAATGGCAGCCTCTAGCTCAATTTCTAGAACAGTCTTAGTTTCAAAAACGAAAAACGAGGACTTAAGTAACTCAACCAAAAATCACCAAAAAGTTAAAATTCCAACAATTAATATTCCTAACTCAAATGATATTCCCAAGAAAATATCCTCGTCTAATATTTTAAAGAAACCTCAAAATGATTTGAAAATTAGGGGCAAAACTCTTTCGCATGCAAATCCCACACAAAAAAATGCAAATTTGGCGGGAAGCGAATTCAATAAAGAGATAATTGATAAAGATGATGAAATTTTAGCAAGGCTTTCTCAATGCAGAGTAATCAATTCTAAAACTATCAAATTGGCCACAAATAACAATAATAATAATAATTTAGAGGGAAACACAGGCTATAAAATATATGAAAAAAGTCAAAGTAACGCAAGTTTCAGACCTAGATTGAATACATGCTCTGTTCCATTCTCAAACTCTAATAATTCATCATCCACAAACAATAATTTTAATCAACATACAAATAAGCGTGCATGCGAAAAAATGACAAGAGGGCCGGCATCCAATAATTGGTTTGGCGGCAAACCAACAAATAATCAAAATAGACCACAAGCTCCGGTCCAGGTAAGAAAGGAGCCGAATTTGGGATTTAAGTCATTAATTAGTAGTGGAATAAAAGTAAATGTGGCTGAATTAATGAAACCAAGGATAATCCGAAAGTGATGTTGAATGTTAAAATAGCAAAAAAAAAAAATAAAAAAACTGGAAACGATGTTATGTACATAATTTTTTAAATAATGAAATTGGATCCATGTAAAAAGCAATAATACAAGGTGTATGCCTAATTAATTATCAGGGGGTTTTAAATCAAAGAATAAATAAAATGATCAGGGAGTAATGTTCAAAGAGTCTCTATGTCTGAACTTGTGCTTGATTCTTTCATAAGGGTGGTAACAAAGTTGGCTTCCATAAATAGTTACTAAGTAGTTATTAGAAATCACAATTCCAAAAATGCTCTGGCCTTTCAGAATTGTTCTCACTTTATCATCAGCAGAAATAATCACAAAAGTTTCTTTAGTTTCCTTAACAACAATTCCTTGGATATTCACACAACTTTTGTTTCTACTTGAAATCACGCTGATCATGCTACCATGTAAATCAGCCTGAGAGAGGTTTTGGGATAATTGAGAGAGTTTGATCCCTCCTCTTGTTCTCATAGCTCCATTTGCCCCACTATGAACTGAATTTGACTCTATTAACCCTTTGATATATTGCTTCCAAAGTTGATGAAGAGGAATAAAATGAGAATAACTTAATTTTCTAAGCTTAATTTCCCTTGCAATGTCAAAAAAGCCTTCATTCTTAAAAACTTTATGGCTTAACTTTTTCAGATCTTGGTCATCCTGAGGCTTCTTCTCCTCCTTTACTTTATCCATTCGAATCACACTTGTTGCAATACCTGTTAGCTTTGGATTTGAGCTACTATATCCAGACTGTTTCAACTCGTCAATTCCACCTGAATTCCCCAAAAAATTTTCTACATCCCTCATAACCTTCAAGTCAAGACCAGCATCTTTCAAAGAGCCACAAATGGTCTTGGAATTTAAGTTATCATTTCCAAAATATGTTACTTTTTCTTGATCAGTAAAAATATCATAAATTGAATGACCTCTTTCATTTTCAAAGTTAGATTTCTTCATCGTAAATGAATGGATTAATCAATCTTCTATACAGCTCATGTCAAATTCCACTTTGTTTTATTTAAGTCAGATTTTGTTATTTTCAGAATATTTTTCAGTTAACTATAATTCGAGGACTTGACCTGCAATACTTGTTATATTTAACCTATTTGTGCCCGTTATGGCGCCATTTATGATTTTGCTTATTTTAATATATTTTTAACATTAAATATATTGAAATATTAATTTTTGAAAAAGCTTTGCTTTTATCGATTCATTGATAATATATTATTTTTTGCTAATTGTGGGTCTTAATAATTTATTTGGTTTATTGTCTGTCATTTTTTGTCATTCTTCTGATTCTCCATTCTTGTTCAGATATTTTTTTTCTAATTCGTTCCAAATGTCAAAGAGACTTGAGAAGCTTTCATTTTGTATGCACCCAAATGCATTGCTATTTTGAATGGCTTCAAAAGCTGATTTGGCGTCCTCTTCACTTTCCAATAGGCTCAAAAGAGAAACTGGTAGAATGAAAAGAGATAAATTGATTTTCTTTAGAATAATGGAAGTAGAATAATTTTCAAGATCATTATATTCTGATAGTTTTAGGACAAAACTCATATCCAAGCTTGATTCAGAGCTATTATTATAAACTATTGAATTCAGTAAATTGCTTGTCTTTCTTAAATGGTCGTTCAGGTATAAATTGGAATGATTTATCAAGACCAACAGTGAATAGACCTGAAATCTAACTATTTGCATTTCTGATTGAATATTCTTAGTATCTTTAAGGTTAAAATATCTCCAGCAGAAACTAAAATTGTCAACGTTTTCCTTATAGCAAGAATGGACTTGATTAAAGCCTCTATTTTTGGGAAGTGCCCTTAATCCGGATTACCCTCCAATTCATATTGGAATTCACTCTCAAAAATGACAACCCCTCCTTCGAAAAAGGCCTTATGGGACAACTGGCCCTATTGGTAAGGTTTCTCACAACTCCAC
>NW_667144.1:0-8726 GCF_000006425.1 Cryptosporidium hominis TU502
TGTTTTGAGTTGGATTTTACTATTGAAATTAATACAAATATGCATAATGAAAAGATTTAACAAGAAAATAAAATGACAGGATTAAATAAGAATGAGAGAAAGAAAAGAAGAAAATTCTTTTAATTATTATAAAATAGATAGTAGTTTTTTTTAATATTAATTAATAAAAAAAATACGAGCAATTTCTCAATTTGTATTATATAAAGAGAATTTGTTAATATTTAATGTGTAACCATATTATCACAAACAATAAATCTAGATTTGAATATTTTTTAGCCATTTTTAAAGAAGTTAGATCCAAATTGAAGTAATAATTACTTTGGAAATATGTTTCCCATGGGTTAATAAAAAAAGAAATTATGTCATTAATATTAAGAAAAATCTTTTTTAATTAAATATTAAAAAATGTATAAGTTTTCTGTTTGGCGCCATAATCAAAAAAAGACAATGTTTGGGCGGTATAATTAGAAAAATAATAGAGACTGATAGAGTTAAAAAAAAAAAAAAAGAAAGATAAAAGGACAGAAAAGTAGTGACTCTCGTATTTATTTATCGACTTAAAAGGATCAAGATAGACAAGGATTTATTTTGAGGTAGTGAGAACGGAATATAATTAGAGGATAATCATCCATGGGCAAACGTAAGGAATTAGAAGAGATGAGTGACGGCAAGATTGAGGCTGTAATAAAGCCAGAAAGTAAGTCTCAACCGATTGATACTTCAAACTGGCCGTTATTATTAAAGAATTATTCGAAGTTGAATGTTAGAACAGGGCATTATACTCCACTTCCATATGGTAATTCGCCTTTGAATAGAAATTTGACTGATTATTTGAGTTATGGAATAATTAACCTTGATAAGCCAGCTAATCCATCATCCCATGAAGTGGTTGCATGGATTAAGAAGATCTTAAGATGCGAAAAGACAGGTCATAGTGGTACATTGGATCCAAAAGTTACAGGCTGTTTATTGGTTTGTTTAAATAGAGCAACAAGATTGGTAAAATCACAACAGAGTGCAGGTAAAGAATATGTCTGTATTGTAAGATTTCACTCAAGTGTTGGCGGTAAGTCAGCAGTGAGTAGATGTCTTGAAACTTTGACAGGAGCACTATTTCAGAGACCACCAGTAATTTCAGCTGTTAAACGTCAGCTTCGAGTACGTTCAATATATGATTCTAAACTTTTGGATTATGATGAAAAGAGGAACTTGGCTGTTTTTTGGGCAAAATGTGAGGCAGGGACATATATAAGAACAATGTGCGTTCATATGGGGTTGCTTTTAGGGGTTGGGGCTCATATGCAGGAATTGAGAAGGGTAAGAAGTGGTTGTTTATCAGAAAATGACAATATGGTAACAATGCACGATATTTTGGACGCTCAGTATATGTTAGATAATTATAGAGATGAATCATATTTAAGACGTATTATTTCACCATTAGAATTACTTTTAACAGATTTACCAAGAATTGTAGTTAAGGATTCGTGCGTTAATGCAATTTGTTATGGCGCAAAACTTATGATTCCTGGTGTATTGAGATTTGATAATGGAATAGATGTTGGTACTGAGGTTGTAATGATGACAACAAAAGGTGAAGCTATAGCAATTGGTGTTGCTCAAATGACTACAGCTGTTATAGCTAGTGTAGATCATGGAGTAGTTGCTATAATAAAGAGAGTTATTATGGAGAGAGATACATATGATATGAGATGGGGACATGGTCCTAGAGCTTCTGAAAAGAAGAAGCTTATTTTAGGTGGAAAGCTTGACAAGCATGGAAAACCAAATGAGCAAACACCTGAATCCTGGCTTAAATACGAGGGTTATATTCCAAAGCTTACTGGCGATCATGATGATCAAAACGATGAGGGGAAAAGTATTACAGGATTAGGATTGGAATCAGAATCTAACTCTAATATAGAATCAAGCTCATCGAAAAAGAGAAAAGAAAAGAAAGAAACAAATGATGAGGAATCATCTTCATCATTTTCTTCTAAGAACAAAAAAGAAAAGAATAAGAGAAAGAGTACTGAACCATTAAGTGAAAATGGAAGCAGTAGTAGTAGTAGTGATAGTAGTAGTAGCAACAGCAGTAGTGATGATGAAAAGAGTAAATCCAAAGGAAAAAAGTCATCCAAAGATAAATCAAAGAAAAAAAAGAAACACAGTCGTATCAGTGAAGACTAGAGACTTTTGCAAAGTTAGGATTTTTTTTCTATATCAAATTGGTGGATATACTATATTATGGCTATATTAATTTTCTAATTTACTCATGTCCACATTAATATTCTTTACTTTTTCAAAAATAATTAAAATGTTCCTATTGAAAATACCAATAGAACTTATTAGACTTTAAATATCATCTGAAATAGCTAATAAATCGCTTGTTAAGTTTTACAAGTACTATTTATTTTAACTTTTTTGAGATTTATTTATTTTTTCTTTTCGAGATCGATTTTAGTCTGAATGGAGATAATTTTATTATTATCATTGAATTGAGAAAAAATTCTTTTAAAATAAAGTAATACAGTGAAAAAAAAGATTAAGTAAAAAAAATGAGTTTCTAAATCTCTAGTATGTTCATAAATCTGTAGCATTTTTTAATGAAATTAAATTTTTCAAATAGCTTTAATAAAAATGTAAAGTATTCTAGGACTCCATTTAACATTAAATGACCTTTAAAAAGCTTCTATAGTTCCCGCCGGCGGCAACATGCAAAAATGTGGGTTTTGTGGGTTAGTGAGGGGAGAATAATCATTAAGCTAAAATATAAACAAGGAGGAATACAAAGATAGTGAGAGTTGGATCTTTGGAATAATTTTGCTACATTTTCTTTTGCTTGGCGTTATATCATCTTAGTAGGCTTTACCACGGTTGAATTTCCAGGTTTTATTATTTGATTAAAAGACAGCTTTTCGATTGATTAATTTTGAATTAATACTTGAAGCTCAGTCAAAATCCAAATTCCAAGGGTCAAGACTTATTTTCAAATAAAGGAGAAGCTAAGGAAAACTTATAAAGAGGATTTGATTAAATAATGCACTTTAGCTTTAGAGAATAAAGTAAAGTTCAAAATGAGGTTGCAATCCAAACAAAAATATCAGTTTCCTGATTTGGAGATGGGAGAGCTGATGAATGAGTTGGATATGTTAGGATTTGAAGTTGGAAGTAACTTTTGGGAAAGTATTAACCATGAAATAGCAGTAGAACTTTATATGAACTGCTTGTCAATAGCATTAGAGATAGATACAGAGGATATTCGACCGGAAGAGTTAATAGGACAACTTCCATCTTCAGCTGCTGGAATAATATCTGAAAATGGAAAAAGTCAAATTAAACCAATAGGAAATTTGAGATTTTTACGTTACTGTAAGATCCTTTGGGTAATGATAGGAATCGATGATTTTAGTATGAATGACATTTATAGACCAACTCCAGATAGAATTTATTCGTTCTTATGTGGATTTGTGAATTTGATGCGTTTCAAAGAAGATCGTTGGATGACTTATAAGAATGAGTTTTATGAAATTGAGGAAATTTTGGACTCTGTAGATAAATCTAATGAACAGATTAAACAAAAAAAAGAAGATTTGAATAATATTAGAGTAAGATATAACGAACAAAGTGGTGAAATTGCAAATAGGAGGAGGGATAATCAGGAATACCAGGAAAAGATGAGATCTTTGCACGGAGAATTTTTGCAAAATCAACAAGAACTTAAGAGATTAACACAGTCAGAGCATGATTTAAAGGAGCAGCTTAAAGATGTTGAGTTTAGGATTACCACTGGAAATCAAGATATACAAGATTTAAAGGATCAAGTTGTTCAATCCCCAGAAAGACTTAGAAATACTCTGGAAGAATTGAATAAATCTTTAGAGAATGAAAGAAAACAAATTGATCAAATTAGTATCAAAAATAATGAACTAAAGGAAAGACAAAATCTATTGCAAAAGACTGAAAAAAGGCTTGGTAAGGCAAAGACATTCCTTGAACAGACTATTAGCGGAATTAAAGATGCAAATAATATTAAACAATCAATCAAAGAAATCGAGCATCATATTGAGAAGGATAAATGGACAATTGAGCAAACTACAGAAGAAGAAAGGTTACTTTTGCAAACTGTGGAACAGATTTCACTAAGAATTCAAAACAATCAACAACACTATGAGAGTTTAATTGAAGAGGCACAGACTTTGCTTAATCAAGAGAAACAAAAGTTTGAGGAAGGACAGGAATTCCTTGATATTCAGAGTAGTGAAGCATTTTCATTTGAACGACAAGCAGAATTGATGGAAAAAGAGATTCAGAATTCAAAAGTATCTCATGAAAAGGTAATTAATGCACTCAATATTCAGCATAGCCAACTACTAAATGTCCTTACCAACTATAAGAAACATTTAATCAGCAAACTGAATGACATAAACTCGAGGTATAACTTAAAGCTATTAGATGAAACATCCAAGGAAAATTCAACAATAAACTCTATAGAAAACACTATTGTGATGCAACACAACTAGTAATTAAATAATAAAATATATTCTAACAACTTATTTCAAATTTTAATATATTAAATCGATAAATTTAAATATAACTGTCAAAATAAATTTTTGTAATTAATTTATCCACCATTTTTCATACATTCATTCATGTTCTATTCTTGCTTTCCGTTAATGTTTACCTAAATTCAGCTTTTCAAGAAATGACTAAGGGGTAAAATCAATAGGGCGCCAATATTTGGCGGTGGACGTGGCGGCAAATTTCTTTTAAAAAATTATGGACAAGATTGGGGAAAAAAAATAAACTGAAACTGTTGCTGAAGAGATTTATGCAATTCGAGAAGGTGATTAAACCGTTAATTCTCAGTGCATTTTCATGATACTCTATTGGTTGAATATAGCGTAATATTTATACAAGATCTATGATTTTCTTTGATTAAGTGTGGAAACTATAATTGGCAATTTTAAGAATAAAGTGTTTAAAGATAAAAAAAGCTTTCTAACTAATTATTCTGGAAGATAATATATACTGCTTTCACATAAGAACTGCCGACTTTCTCATTTCAAAAAAAAAAATAGAGTGATTGTTTCGTAAATATGTTTCGTTGTAGAATCTGTACTGAGCCACCTTTTAGCCATTTTTTTAATTTGAGAATTTTTAATGGATATTTTTCTGATGAAAGGTCTAAAAAAACCCCTTACCAACTGAGTGAAGGAGATTCTGTCTATGATACTCAATCATATGGAAGCTCACTTTTAGCCACTCCATCCAACTTAAATTCATTTGAGCCAAGAAGCTCTGAGGAAATTAATTCTATCTGTCTCAAATGGGAAAAATGTGTACATGAGAGAGGTAGGGAATTTTGGAGGACTTCAGAATGTTTGATGGAGGTGCTTTCAGCAATAGCCCGGGGTGTTAACAATAATGATGACCCAATTTTGGGTGATCCCCAGAGATGTATTATGTGGTACGGACAGGTTTCGGCAATTGATGGGTGTCCAGTCATAAGGATGAAGAGACCAGATGAAGTTGTTGAGACTCATACATATGTAAACAGAGCGTTGGTATTCTTGTATGCTAGCGATGAATCCTTTGAGGAGTTACAATTGAAGCCAAGAGTGGCATTCAATATGGCTTGTGGGAACCGTAGATGTGTTCACTTGCGTCATATATCTCTGGACGACTAATAGTATGGTTAATATGGAGTATTCATCATACGTAATAACAAATAGTAGTGATGCTAGAAAGCTGTATATATTATATGCATGCTCTCCACTCGCTACCGTATTTCATTTAAGAGCCAAGAAAAAAAAAAATAATCAGAGAGTATTTCTTTTTTTTTTTTTAAAATTAACAATCTAAATAATCGAGTCTGAACTTCGATATAGGCGTTGTTGAGGTGCTACTTAACCATAAAGTATAATTACACATGCATTAAACATTTTTATTTAATGCTTGATTTATCCAGTTCATTCAATTTACAATGGGGAAATGTGAAGTCACAATCTATTCTTTCGAGGCTCTACAATTCAAATTTATTGATACTTAAACAGAAATTGGGCTTCTAATTAGAGCCAATAAGGTTTTGTATTCGGGTTTCTTATATGTTTGCTCAAAGCATTTATTAGAGTTCTTTTTAGTAACTTCTTTATTTACTCTTTCTTTTTTTGGTGTAATTAATTTAGCTTCTCTCCACACACACACATGTATATCTTTTTAAATATCTCTCTCTATTTTTATTGTGTCTCTTTATCTATGTTTAAAAGACTCTTAAAGCTTCTATTCAATATCTTTTCACTCCTTTTTTCTCCAAATGGCCTCTCTCTTGATCTCTTTAAAGTCATTTCAGACATTAAATTTTGGTCATCTCTGGCGCCAAATAAACCACATTTGGCGCCAAAATTGAACGAGTCAAGAATGATAAAGAACGTGCCTAAAGGAAACAAAAAATTTCTATATATATAGAAATATATGTAGAAATAAAGTAGAGTAGTAATAATTAATGCAAGAGTAATATTGAATAGCTCTGGGGGTTAATTATCTAAAGATGGACTTGAATGATGTGTATGATGAATTTGGTAATTACATTGCGAAAGATGATAACGACTCAGAAGGAAGCGCAGATTGGGTGGGTTCTGAAGAAACTTCAGATCCAGAAGATAACCAAAACAATAAAGATAGTGAAATTTTTGATCATGCCCAAAAAGAAGAGTCTGATGATTCTGGAAGTGATATTTTTTCTGAAAATGAGTGGCGAAAGCATAAAGGACAAGTCAAAATACTTAACAAACAAAGCATAAAAGATGAGGATCATGAAATGACTCAGGAAACTGATGATAATAATAAGATTGTGCAATTTGAAGATAAAGAGTATTATTCATATCCATCTGATGTATATGGTGATGACGTTGAGATATTGGTACAAGAGGAAGACCACCAACATATAGATGAACCTCTCATTTCTCCCTTAAAAGAAAATAAATTCGACTTAATTGAAAAGAACCTTAAGGAAATGGAAACAACATTTTCTTATGAATTCTTGAGAGATTTAATGGATAATTTGGAATTTGTTAGAAATATCTGTTTTATTGGTGAAATTCATTCCGGAAAAACCACATTTTTAGATATGTTGGTTAAAAATACTCATTCTTACAAAGGAGATAAGAAAAACATTCCTTTACCGGAAAGATATTGTGATTCAAGAAAAGATGAACAGGATAGAGGAATTAGTATTAAAGCTTCTCCAATATCTTTGGTACTACCAAACTCTATGGATAAATCTTTCTTATTCAATATTTTAGATACCCCTGGTCATGTTAACTTTGTGGATGAAGCATGCATTTCAGTAAGAATTTCAGAAGGAGTTATACTTTTCTTGGACTGTGTTATTGGTTTAACTAAACAATTAGAAAGATTGCTTCATTATTGCTTATCAGAAGGAAAGAAGGTTGTTCTAGTAATTAATCAAATTGACAGACTTGTCTTAGAGTGTAGAATACCTCCATATGATGCTTATTTTAAACTTAAGCATTTAATCTCTGCAGTTAATAACTCTATTTTGGAATTTGCATCTATTCATGGATTGAATACTGATGAAACTAGAAATTTATTATTTGGTCCAGAAAGAGGTAATGTTGGATTTGCATCTGGTAGATATAACTTTTTCTTCACTTTAAATTCATTTGCTAGAAAGTATTTAAAACATAATGGTATTACCAATAACTGTATTCTGATTGAAAAATCTCAACAATTATCTTTCAGATTATGGGGAGATTATTATTTTAATAAAGAAAATAATTCATTTGAAACAGACTCAAATGTTTCTCAAGATAGATCTTTTGTAGAATTTATCTTAAGTCCAATATATAAGTTACTTGGATATACAGTATCGGAAGAAGATGATAAATTATCAAGCTTTTTGAAGACGGTTGGAATATATCTAACAAAGAAAGAACTTAAATTGAATGCTAAGGAACGTCTTGAAATTGTATGTAAACGTTTCTTTGGAAATTCTGCCTCATTTACTGACTTTATCACAAAAAATATCCCAAATCCTATTCAAAGTGCTAGTGATAATGTTGAGAGAATATATACTGGGCCAATTAATGATAGAATATCATCATTTATGAGAAAATATGAAAGAAATAATTGTCCTTTAGTTGTTTTTATTATAAAACAATTCCACTCTGAAGATATGGAATCATTTTACTCATTTGGAAAGATATTTTGTGGGACTTTATCAAAAGGTGATCGTGTTAAAGTTCTAGGTGAATCTTTTTCCAAAGATGATCCTGAGGATTTTACTACGAGATATATTGATAATCTTTGGATCTTACAAAGTAGATATAAAGTAGAAGTTACAAGTGTACCTGCAGGAAATTGGGTACTAATTTCAGGTCTTGGAAGCTCTGTAACAAAACCATGTACATTAATTGGACATAATTCATCTATTAAGGATGATGAAATATATCCTTTACGTAATATTAGGCTTTTGAATAAGAGTGTAATAAAGTTAGCTCTTGAACCACATAATCCAGCAGATTTACCAAAAATGCTTGAAGGGTTAAAAAGTATTTCAAAAGCTTACACATGTTCAGTGACAAAAGTAGAGGAGAATGGAGAACATGTTATGTTTGGTACAGGAGAATTACAGATGGATTGTATGATGCATGATTTAAGATGTTTATATGGAAATTTGGATGTAAAAGTTTCAGATCCAATGGTAC